>NW_020838043.1:2909360-3017994 GCF_003676395.1 Aethalodelphis obliquidens | reverse complement strand
GAAAACATAACTTTTTTAAAAAAAATTAATGAACACATGATATCAAAAGACATGCATATAAATTAAATCATCCAAGAAAAATGTGGAGGGAGAGAAGAGAGCCAGGGAATGGGCCCTCAGGATCACCAGCACAAGGGGGCAGACAGAGGGTGAGAGGCCTCAGAGGAGACAGAGAAGAGAGGTCCAAGGGAGAAGGCCAGGAAGGGAAGAGAGAAGAATTGAATTCAACAAACACCAAAACAGCTGGGGGCTCTGGAAGACAGACAAAAATGAATGAAAACAAAGCAAAGGTGATGAAAAGAGTAAACAATTGAAAAAAGAGCCCAGATAGCCAGGTGCTGCCCTGAGGGTTGGGAGGTTTGGACAGAGCTTCAGAAAATAGAGACGGTGGAAGGGGAAAATTATCATAGAATGGAAGGATCTACGTCTCCAGGCAGAAGGGGCCCAACAGGAGCTCAGCTAAACAAAGGACCCATTCAAAAGACCCATCGTTGATAACTTTCAGAAGATCAGAGAAAAAGAGAAAGTTCTAAATCTCTCTGAGGTTAAAAAACAGTTCACATATACGGGAGTAGGAGCCAAAGCAATGGAGAAATGTTTTTAAAATAGAAAGAAAATTATTTCTAATCTATTCTAGATATTTCATATAAGTAGAATCATATAATATTTGTCCTTTTGTGACTGGCTTATTCACTTAGCATAATGTTTCCAAGGCTCATGCACGATGTAGCATATATCAGCACTTTATTACTTTTCATGGCTGAATAAGATTCCATTGTATGGAGAGACCACATTTTGTTTATCTATTTATCTGTTGATGGACACTTGGGTTGTTTCCACCTTTTGGCTTTTGTGAATAATGCTGCAACTACAAGTTTATAAGTCCCTGCTTTTAATTCTTGTGGGTATATACATACCTAAGAGTGGAATTGCTGCATCATATGGTAATTCCATGTTTAGCTTTTTGAGGAACTTCTAAGGCAACATTTTTTCACCATAGTTGTTAAGAGACCATTAAATTAGTCGCACTGTGTTCCCTTCAATCCCTTGCAGAATATTGTCATCAGCAAGAACTTCACAACATTGGAGTCAATTTCTTCTTAACTAAATATTATTTTAAATGTCATTACAAGGGATTAAAATTTGAGGTAAGAATTTACTTTACAAAATTACCTGTAAAGTTTAATCTAGTTTTTAATAGCTTAAATGATACGTACAGCAAAAACAAGCTTTCTTAACGTTAATAAGTCAGGGTTTTAGAAGACATTTTTAGGGGACTGCCCTGGTGGCACAGTGGTTAAGAATCCGCCTGCCAATGCAGGGAACATGGGTTCGAGCCCTGGTCCGGGAAGATCCCACATCCCGTGGAGCAACTAAGCCCACGAGCCACAACTACTGAGCCCGTGTGCCACAACTACTGAAGCCCATGTGCCTGGAGCCCATGCTCTGCAGCAAGAGAAGCCACTGCAATGAGAAGCCTGCACACTACAATGAAGAGTAGCCCCTGCTCGCCACAACTAGAGAAAGCCCACACGCAGCAACGAAGACCCAGTGCCGCCAAAAATAAATAAATAAATAGATAGATAGAAGACATTTTTAGCTTCCTGAGAATAGGATTCTATCCCATGCCCTCTAAAATACGTAAACTTGAATGTCATACAAACTGCAAACACATTTTAAACATGTATGTGACTATCTGCAAAGGTTGAATATACATAAATAAAATATTATCTCAGCTACCAAAAAGATAAAGCTCAGAAAAAAAGACTAATAAAAAATAGCAAAAGTTAGTTGACACTAAATATATATGAGCAGTGTTATTATGAATGAATTTTTCTTACTTTTACATACTATTCTAAGTGAATTTAAATTATATGTAATTATAAATTATTAGAAATCAATAATTTTTATTAAAAAGTTAACACAACACATAAATAAGCTTATCCACATTGATGATGTGGGAGGGACACAGGCAGTAAAATCCCTCTGGACTAAGGAGAAGTAGGTAGCCCTTGGAGGTAAAGCTTGTTTACATGAATTTTTAGTAACAGATACACAATGGATAGGATATTCTTACCACTTTTTTTAAAAAATGGCTTTATTTTATAAAAATGATACAATGTTCATTATATTCAACCAGAATACAGAAAAGCACAAAGAGTCACTCATAATCCCACCACTTAAAAAACCATCTGTGTTAACAGTGGGTGGGCATATGTCCGGACCTCTCTATTCATGTACAGACACTACTGATGGTGAAAACTGATATACTTTTTATCTTTAAAAGTTTTAGTTAAATTTATTTGAATGCTACAGAAAAAAATTAGAAATGAAACTGAAGGTGCTGCTCAACTTCAGATTAATATTTTTTCATCATAAGGTCTACTGGTTCCTAAAAGACCTAAGTAAGCCAGTGATTCTCAAACTCTTGAGCGAGCATCTGAATTCCCTGGAGGGCTTGTTAAAACAGACTTCTGGGGACTTCCCTGGTGGCGCAGTGGTTAAGAATCCGCCTGCCAATGCAGGGGACATGGGTTCGAGCCCTGGTCCGGGAAGATCCCACATGCCGCGGAACAGCTAAGCCCGTGCGCTACAACTGCTGAGTCTGCGCTCTAGAGCCCGTGAGCTACAACTACTGAGCCCACATGCCACAACTACTGAAGCCCACGTGCCTGGAGCCTGTGCTCCACAACAAGAGAAGCCACCGCAATGACAGGCCTGAGCACCACAATGAAGAGTGGCCCCCACTCACTGCAACCAGGAAAAAGCCACGCACAGCAACAAAAGACCAAACACAGCCATCCATCCATCCATCCATCCATCCATACATACATACATACATAATATCCGTTTTTAAAAAAACCAGACTGTGCTGGGCCCCACCCCCCGAGCTTCTGATTCAGTAGGTCGGGGTGGGGCCAAGAATCTGCATTTCTAACAAGTTCACGGGTGATGCTGATGGTTGGGGAACCATACTTTGAGAACCACTGCATTAAGGTCAAGAAAAAGACTGAAAAACTTAAGGTTGGACACTACGTTTTTTTCTATTTTATATAATACAATCTTAGACACCATAACTTGACATGACACCTGCCCATGAAAGATGAGGTGGTTAGTTCTTAGAATTCATCCCATTTTCCCCTACCCCACCTCACCCCACCTCCACCATGTCCCGACTGATTAACGTACTTCCATTTTTGTCACGATTTATAACATTTACATTCTATTCTACATCTCTGATTCCTCAGTTTTAAAACCTTAGTTGTATATTTTAACAGATTCAGAGCTAATAACCATTCCTTTTGGTGGGACTTCGTTGGGGAACCTGGTATCCTCTCTCGTCTGGGTTCCCATTAAGTGTCCAGAACTGGTGCTCACTGGACCAAAAGGTGTATCTTATCCTGTGAGCTTTGGCTTCCCCAGGCTGCTCTGCAACCCAGAGAACGCCTTGTCCTGGTGAATCTTTCCCCTTTCCCTGAAGTCCTGAGACAGAAGCAAAGCCCTCACCTTCCCAAGGATTTTCCTTGACTCTCCTCTGTATGACCTGGTCACCGCACCAGTCCCTTTGTACATACCAGGGCTCCACATCACTCCAGTTTCTTCGCTCAGTGCTACTTAAGGGGTGGAGGGGGGCTGCGAGTCACACCTCACCTTGCTGCATTGGCATCTTCTCCGTGCTTCCTTGTTCGGTTGCTGCTGGTGAATCTGTGGCTGCCGGTTACTGAGTTTGCCAGATAATGGAAAAGGAGAGTTTCTGATCCAGCTTTACTTTTCCTGCTTCCTTCCACCTGAAAGTATCCCCATCCTTTTTCTAAAAACTACTGAAAAATGTAGGATTTATTGGGTAAAAGATGGTCCACATGATGCATCTACATAAATTATTATAATGTAAATATAATAGTTTTTTCCAACAGAAAAAAATGTATCCTCCAAAATATTTATAGTAGTTTTATCTGTGATAAGATTATGGCTGATTTTTTAAAAACTGAAATTTACATTGACATAATCGTAGATTTACATGTAGCTATAAGAAATAATCCGGAGATCCCATGTATGCTTTACCCAATTTCCCCCAACCCATCAAATTTTAAAACCAGCAAAACCACCAGTGGAATAGTGCCTCTTGAGGTCTGTGAAACCAATAAGAAAGAAATGTGACCAAGGGATGCTCAACCAGGAATGCCAATTTCTCTCTCAACCTTTAGTATATTATGTTCGGTATAGCACTTCACACTATAGGTTGCAGTTCTTTGTTTCTGTGAATGTCTTCCCCAACAGTCGATTAGGTGTCTCAGAGCAGGAACTGTGTCTTATTACCTTTGTCTTCCAGGGCCAGAGGAGGGCCTACCACACAGAGGAGGAAGGTGAGAAGGCAATGATATGTGACTTATCAAAATAACTTTTCTTCTGAAGTCTTACACATTCAAGAATTCAAATTATTTCCAGTCAATAAAAAGTGCTATGGATAACCTTTTGTTCAACCTCCACACAAAAATTAGATATTTAATTCCTAATAGACATAGTCTATTTGTTACTCATTCATGCAACTAATATTTAATGAGTTCCTACCATTTGTCAAGTAGGATGCTGGCAGCTGGGAATGCTATGGTGAACAAGACAGACATGGTCCCTCTCCTTATTTTATACTTTAAATTATAAAGCAAGCCCTTCTTTTTAGCCATTAGATTTTATGCACTCAATATTTTCTAAATACATCCATGCTACAAATAGGTATTTTGCAAATAACATGCTTTTTGCATTTTGAGACAGTACCAAAAGTATATTCAAATATGCCTAAATAGGAAACCGGTTGTGGAATGATTAATATTGAATCAACCATTTTACCCTTAAGTGCTACAATAAGTAAAAATAGAGCTAGAGAACCAACTTTGTTTAGTCAGTTACATTTTTTTTTTCTTTTTTTGGCCGTGCCGCACTGTGCCGCGCCCAGCACCATGTGGGATCTTAGTTCCCTTACCAGGGATCAAACCTGCGTCCCCTGCATTGGGAGTGCAGAGTCTTAACCACTGGACCACCAGGGAAGTCCCCAAGTTACACTTCTATGTTTAATGTCCATTTTCCCTATCAGGCTGTACGTACCATAAAGGCGGGCTCTATGTGTCTTGCTCTCTTGTTCATTGCTATAATTTTAGCACAGAATCTGTGCAATAAATATGCATTAACCTAATGATGAACTATTCGAGGTTTATAACTGTTCCTCAGAGTATGGGAATAAATGAAATAAATTATTTTAAAATTTAAGGCAGATGTTTTGGGTACTTAACACAATACAAAGTTGTCATACTGCTGTGTGCATGCATGTTTTTCTTGCCATAAGTGGAATGTAAAAAAAAAAACCTGACCTATAGAGACAGTACACAGCATAAGACAGGCCATCCATCTAAATTTATTACCCAATTTTAATGCATCAAGCACTCTTGCCCCCTTACTGCTGACCCACTAAGGAAATGGCTACTCTATCTTTTAAAGGCATGTTTAAAAAATTAAACGTTTGCAATAAGATTTTTCATAATCCAGTCATGAAAAAGTTAAGTTCTTACCAGATTTTGATGCAGAAAGTTCTGTCTTTGTAAGTGCAAAACAGTGGTTTAAATATCAACAGTTCCTACCAAGGGCTATAATTCTCACATGAAATTAAAATAATGTTCTCACAAACTGGCAAGTAACTGCTTCAAGCAGAAGGAGCAACAGTATTTTATTTAATTACAATTAAACATTTCACAAAAGTTTAATTGGGAATGTATATGTACTATTAAGCAGAACACAGAAAACATAAAGAAATAAGGTATTGAGACCTAAAATATCATTTAAAATCCTACCAATGTTATCTTACACATAGTAGGTACTCAATACAACTGAACTGAAAATAAACACTTTATAATATGTGCTTGCAAAATGTGTAATGCTGTAGTAGTAAAGTACAATTTCTGAATATGAGATTTTGTCTGTCAGTTTTTTTTAAAAGCCTTTAAAAATATGATATGCATGAGCTTACCCTGAGGGAAAGTAAGATGGAATACAGATTATAAAATCTTTATGTATTTTCCACAATAGCATTTTGAAGTTGGAAAAGAGCAAATAGTTGTGGAAAAAAACTGAACGAACCAATTACTCAAAATTCAGTACACTCATAACTACCTGATGGAAAATTTGAAGCACCTTTTGTTATGTCTTCTTATGTCATAATATGAAATGTATGAATTATATAGACCTTGATCTTCAGAAGCTTAAGAAAACTTCAAGTTGTAAGCCAAAATGTCATCAGAAAAAGAAAAATCTGGTATAAAAATTGCTACGTAAGGCCACTGTTTAAAGTTCTTTCATGTACAGACACTATACAATTCAGGTACTTTTGTTTTTGTTTTTATTACATAAGCAAAACTTTCAACATAGAAACGTCTGGATATAACTCAGTTCTCTATGAAACCATGCTCAGAGAAAAATGCATCAACAAATAATGCCCTTTTGAGACTTTTTGCAAAAGAAGCTGTAGTTAATACAACTTTTAAATTGAATACTGTAATTTAAAAGCAATTGTTAAGGGTAAAAAAGTTGCAGCATTCCACTACAGAAAAATAAAGTTATTTTATCAAGATAGTTACAGTATTAGTGCTTTAGTGCCAATTCTAACTCTTGACAAAAAGATGCTCCCAAATATCATCCTGTAGTGTCATTTCCACTTGTAACAATTCCAGATTAGATTGCTGGGGCAATGTTTGTATATTCCTATTGAGAGAAAACAAAAGAAATACAGACTTCAAAAGAAGCATTGGTTAAAACATCTGAGCTAGAGTTTTGTTTACATTGCAATTTTCAAAATATTTTAATTAATGTATTACCGCTTGCACTCAAGATCCCCACAAAGCTATCTGGATTCCCAAAGACACAAAGTAACAACAAAACACATCAACGCGGATATCAAATGATAAGTCAGTAGGACAAAAAATATATATGGCACTTGATAGGCTGGTATTAGTAAGCTAATGAAAACAGCATTCTGCTATTTGGGCGAGTTTCACTGGGGACATCACTGACAAAAACTCAAGACTCTTAAACCGTAGTCCCTCAAGAACAGAGCCTGATGTGACACACGCACAACCTCAAATGGGTACTTTATCTTTGTCATTATATGGTATCTAATTCTAAAACTATATGGACTCTTCTAGCATGACTGGTAACAGCAGAGAAAGCTATTAGAGGGGGGAAAGCTTTCCTGCTTTTGGATGGTTACCTACAATGTACGAAGATGTATGGCTTCAATAAACACAGGAAAAGGAATTCACAATAACAATAAGACTATGATTAAAGGATAACAAATGTGAATTCTATACTGTGATGCTATGCAAAATGTTAAATTACCAACCACAAACTGGACATAGGACCATGCAACTAATAAAAGAGCAAAAATGGTAGAATGACATGTTTTTCTGGGACATTAAAAAACTTATTAATACATATATCCTTACCTTTTACTAGGATCTTACATTATTAAAACTGAAAGAAATTTAAAAGTTGATTTATTTTTTGGCACTTATATTAGTATGGAAACGTTTAATTCCAAACAAAAACAGTACTGAAGAAAATTCTTCTATTTTGGTTAATGAAATGTTCAAAATACATGCATATATATTTTTGTCAACATCATTCCTTTAAACAGAGCCAGAATACATTGTATCCTATTTCTTTACTCATTATATAATATAAACATCATTTACATTGATCTTCAAATAAAATATCTGTTGCCTACTAACAAATGTAAAAGGAAACGCTAACTATAATAATTCTGAAAAACTTTTTCAACTGAAATATCTTGTTTATAAAAATGTGGAATTATTCTGAATCACATTCACCCTTGACATGGCTTCTTCTACACTATCTCTTGGATTGATCCCTGCATTCTTCCAATTATTTGAAAACCTATTATAAGCAGAATGCTGAACTAGACATACGAGCATCACCCTCCTCTAGGTTTTCATAACTTGACACTTGAGTCAACTGTTTCCTTGTTGATCTTCCTGCACCTCGCCTCCTCCCAGAACCTGCTCACCCAGCCATCAGCCTCAAACACCACTTTCTCCTTCTCAGTCTAGGAAGATGTCCTACTGTCACCACATCACATCCTCTATATTCTACCCAGATTTTGAGGTCCTCTATAATTTGCATACCCCTGTCTCTACCCAACTCCACATTCTACTCCCAAAAATGGATCTTTGGCTGTAGCCCATTCTAAGTCCTACTCTCCATGACTCAGCTTACAACCTACCTCTTTGGTGAAGAGAGTAGAAATCACAGTACTTAGCGTACATTCCCTGACCATTTCTAACACACTGATCCTTTCCACCTCTCTGTAGGCACTTACCATCTGTGAAAATAAGCTCTTCAAAAATATGGCTGTGCAGAAAAGAGTTAATATAGCATACCTGACCGCTATTGTTTGAAAAGTCTGATTATAAGGTTGGCCCTTGGCTGGCATCTAAGAACTTAGATTTCAGGACGGTTTCCACCACTGATGAGTGCATAAATTGTGCAAACAACATGGTCCATGCTGAACATCTGCTTTCTTGCTCTGAGTCTGGAATGTGGTATGTGCCTGGCAGGGGGTGCCTATGTGACCAGCGCTGGGCGCTGAGTCTCTAACGAGCCTCCCTGGTTGGCAACATTTCACGCGTGTTGTCACAGCTCGTTGCTGGGGGACTCAGGCACATTCTGTGTGACTCCACTGGGAGGGGACTCTTGGAAAGCTGCACCTGGTGTCCTCTGGACTCGCCCGTGCACCAATTCCCCGTGCTGATCGTGCTGTGCGGCCTTCCGCTGGAACATCTCATCTATGAGCGCCACCACATGCTGAGTCCTCTGAAACCTCCTAGCGAATCACTGAACCCGGGGTGGTCTTGGGGACCCCTGACACAATTGCTGCTGTTCACTAACTTTTTAGAGCTATGGATGGGTGTGTGTGTGTATGTGTCTATGTGTGTATGATTAGATTAGATTCCATTCAACAAGCATTTTTAAAGACAGACCATATGAAAGGTAATGGGGGAGACGTGACGCTAATGAGGTACCCTCTGTGAAGGAGTTGATCAACTATTTGGGGAAATAGGAAGGTAAACAGCAACAGTTAGAGACCAAATGAAACAAGAGCTAAAGAGGGGGCTTTGGTAAGGCTTTACAGTGGATCATAAAAGGACAGCAGGGTTTAATAAGAAAAGGATGGGGATCAGGAGGCTATTTCTAGCCAAGAGAACGTCAGGAACAAAGATAGAAATACATGAAAACGGGCTTCCGTGGTGGCGCAGTGGTTAAGAATCCGCCTGCCAATGCAGGGGACACGGGTTCAAGCCCTGGTCTGGGAAGGTCCCACATGCCGCGGAGCAACTAAGCCCGTGCGCCGCAACTACTGAGCCTGCGCTCTAGAACCTGCGAGCCACAGCTACTGAGACCGTGTGCCACAACTACTGAAGCCTGTGCACCTAGAGCCCGTGCTCCGCAACAAGAGAAGCCACCGCAATGAGAAGCCTGTGCACCGCAATGAAGAGTAGCCCCCGCTCACCACAACTAGAGAAAACCTGCGGGCAGCAACGGAGACCCAATGCAGCCAAAAATAAAAGAAATAAATTTTTTAAAAATACATGAAAACATATATTATGCTCCAAAAAACAGAGGGTGCATGGAAAAATGTGGTTAGAAAGGCAGCTTAGGGCTGGACCTGGCTAACAAGTCTGGTCTCTTTTTTGATAGGCAACAGATTCCTTGGAAGGTGTCTGCACAAGAGTGATATGACTCCGACTGTGTTTTGGGACAATAACTGTGTTACTAGTGAAGGGACAGAATAAGCAAATCACAGGAGGCAAGGGAGCAAGTTAGAGGCTGCTAAGATTCCCCAAGCAGACCAGGAATACCTACGAATGTAGCATACAGTAAAGGTGGCATTTTCAATCAGTGGGGAAAGGACAAATTACTCAATAAGTAAGCAGTGTTAGAAAAATTGACTATCTCCTGGGAAAAAAATCAGATCCTGCCCTTATATTGTATCGTTAAAACAAATTCTAAAAGGAACAAGTATTTATATGTTGAAAAAAGTAACCATAAAACCACTTAAAGGAAACACACTAAGGAATTTTAATAAGCACAAACATGATATGAAATCTAAAAAGCCATACAGGATTAACTTGACAGGTTCATGAAAACTGACAAGTTCTGTAATGTAAAAGCCACCATAAACAGCCAACTAACATGAAATAAATAGGAGCAAAATATATGATAGGTTAATACCCTCAGTAAATCAAGAGCTCTTAAAAATCAGTAAGAAAAAGTACCAACCCTCAACAGAAACATTGGTAAAACATAGAACTAAGGAAATTGAGGGAAGAAATACAAATGACACATAACATATAAAAAATATGTTTGCATCATTAATAACTGAAGAAAGGCAAATGAGAACTATCTCCTGCTATTAAACTGACAACAGAAAATAAAGATTAATAATGTGGAGTGCTGGCTAGGGTGCAGGTAAACAGGAACTTTCATGTACTTCTGGTAAGAACAAAAATGAGTAAAAAGGGAGCTATGGCAAGGTACCAAAATGTCAATGTGCACAGTGGTTTAAAGGAAATAATGAAAACCTGTAAACTATCCTGAAGTCATCAACAGACGCTTGGTTAAGTAAGTCAGTAATCATCAAACTGGTTTACACATACCCTTAGGAGTATATGAAGACTTTCCAGTGAGTATGTGGGTACAGACAGTTTGGAGGGACTCAATTTCCAGATCTTCAAATTCTCAATGTTTGCTTTCCAAAATAACCTGCCTGTACAATCGGTTAAGGCTGATTCCCTACCTCCCACTTTTATACTAGGAAGATACACCTTCTCATCCTGAATCTTAGTACTTTGCATTACCTGGGGACCCCCCCAAAAGAGGGGGAAATTGGAAATACTGGTGACGGTGCCAAGAAACTGAACCAACCTTAGCAGCTAGTAATAAATAGCATACTTCTGCAAGTCGGATGCTTTCCATTTCTTTGCTTTCGTTTAATTGTAGGAGGACAAAATCAAGCTGTCAGTAAAAGAACATTCAAAATACTTTTTGAGGATAGATCAC
Source organism: Aethalodelphis obliquidens (assembly GCF_003676395.1). Classification (NCBI taxonomy): domain Eukaryota; kingdom Metazoa; phylum Chordata; class Mammalia; order Artiodactyla; family Delphinidae; genus Aethalodelphis; species Aethalodelphis obliquidens. Next base: position 3,006,873 of record NW_020838043.1, on the reverse strand, counting down.
TAAGTGACTTTTTGGCCTATAATTCAGAGTGAGTCCAAAGAACGGAGTGGCATTGCTACAATAAAAGTTCTTTCATTCCCATCTATACAATCATATAAACAAGGTTTCTCAGGACTTACATTTATAAAAAGAAAAAATGGAATTGATAATTGAACACTATTATTCTACTACTAATAAGTAATATTTACCTATGAATACCCAAACTAATTGAAAAGAGAAATGCATTTCCAATAAAACTTTTATCTGATCAATACTTAACAAAATCTGTAATACATTTACGTTATTTTGATCAACTGTAATGGTCATTCAGTCCAGAGAAATATTGAACACCTAAGAGTCACAGAAATCTATTAATATTCTGTGTCAAATTTGATTTGGTGAGCAATAAAAGACTTTCAAAGATAAAAGTCTATGGGGCAAACAGAATGGAATCCAAATTCAAGGCCAAAAAAAGGAATGATGTAAAGTTTCCCACTTGTTAAAAGAGCTCATCTGCGTACTTTAAAAAATGGATGTTACCCGGTGACAAAGCGATAAAGAGGCATGGACATATATACACTACCAAACGTAAGGTAGATAGCTAGTGGGAAGCAGCCGCATAGCACAGGGAGATCAGCTCGGTGCTTTGTGACCGCCTGGAGGGGTGGGATAGGGAGGGTGGGAGGGAGGGAGACGCAAGCGGGAAGAGATATGGGAACATATGTATATATATAACTGATTCATTTTGTTGTGAAGCTGAAACTAACATACCATTGTAAAGCAATTATACTCCAATAAAGATGTTTAAAAAAAAAAAAAAAAAATGGATGTTACCAAATTCCTGTGGTGTGCAGGTTCACTGAAGAGATTTAAAACAATGATGTAACAGTTTTATTTAAGACTCTATTTATAATATGCCAGAAATTCTATCCTTTATAACAAGTTAAACTTATGATTAAAAAGTATTAGATACCAACCTAAAAATGTACAAGGAGGTAGATAATTTTTCATAATTTTAGGGTATGTAAGCAAAAGAGGTTTGAAAAGCACTGAAATAAATAAGACATCCATAGAGTGGAATGATATGCGGCTATTAAGATGAATGAATTGGATGGAGCAATGGATGAGTGATACAGATAAGAACACCTGGGACAATCGCAGTCAGAAGGAAAACTGGGAGGGTTAGTACCACAAGTTTCTAGCTTGGCTGGCTAGCTGTGAGAGCTACAGACCCTGAGGAGATATCAGTGGTCTGGGGAAGAGAGCAAGTGAGACTTTATTTTTAACAGCTTTACTGAGATATAACTCACATACCATACAGTTCTCCCATTTAAAGTGTACAACTCAATGGTTTTTAGTGTATTCACAGAGTTGTGCAACCATCACAATAATCACTTCTTTTGTGCCCCAGCATCCTTCAGCTCGAGGGACACAGCAGCAGTATAACAGGTTCTTGCTGATTCATCTGATCTTGGTTCCTGTTCTATCTTTGTACCCCATGACTTTCATGGTTTTTTCCAACCCCAAAAGCCATGAATCCTGGTCTCTAACTTCCTTCTCACAGTGTCCTTCTGCTCTCTCCTTCCCCCCTTTCTATCCAGGGGCAGAGCTCTGGTAGGCACCGAGCTGACAGGTACCTGGGGACTACTGGAGAGTCTAGGATGCTGAGGAACTCCATGTTTTCCTGACCAAACACACAATTGCTAAAAGTTTTTCAGAGGCAATGTTCCCAGCGGGGACTTCATGAATTCTGAATAGGTTCTCCATCCTAGTCTGGTCCATAGTCAGACCCTCAAGAGTTTCTGAAAACGTTCTATGATGAGCAGAGAATATTTCATGGGGGTGCTTGTGAATGACAGTGGATAAAAGACAAGCTTCTTTCCAGGGGGTAATAGACATTTCTCCCATCTCCTCATCTTCCACCCCAAGCACAGAATCCAAGAGAAAGGAAACATAATAAAATGGAATTTGGGTGCCAGAATGGGGTTAATATGACAAGTGCATGATGAATGAGGAGGAAGCATTTTAGTTCTGTACTTTACTAATACTGCTTGGGAATCTTACTACCTTGTAGGCAGCTGGGGAGCTAATTCAGTTTTAGGGAGGCCACGATTATTCTGGTAAGTGGACAATAGGACATATCAGGAGCACATCTAGGATCTCCCCAACTCTTCCCGGAAGCTGTTTGGCACTGGACACAAGAAGCACATGTCTGATGGCACAGTAAACAGACTGTACTACAGAGGAACATTATAAGAAATTCAAGCCATGACTGATCAGCCCAGACATTTCAATGTGGTGGGGGAGTGAGGAATCCAGACAAGACCAGTCTAAACTTTCCTGGTGGACTTTGAGGCATGTGGAAATACAAAGGTTCATATCTAATTTCAGGTTCAAGAAGTTCCAGGACACCTAGATTAATTAATTAACCATGCATCCTTAATCTAGTCGGTGGTCTAATAATGAAAACAATGAACTCCTTAGTAGGACAAAAAGCCAAAGCAGGGTACAGATGCTGCCTGGACTAAGACTTCTCTCCAGGGCAGGACCTTCAAAGTTCCCCCCAACAATGCTAAAGCTTGGGATAAAGCAACCCTGGAAGAAACCAAAGATTCCAGGCCTTCACCTCTTTTCTTTAGGGCATGAAAGCCAAGGTAAAATGGAGTAATAGGTCTAAACTGTCAGTCTGTACATATGGAATGGGATTCCAGGGTAGCACAATACTACTAGGACAGCTCTAAGGCCAAGTAAGCCGTAAGCACCTTAGTTCACGATTTGCAGGGCAGAAATAGAGACACAGATGTAGACATCAAACGTATGGACACCAAGGGGGGAAAGTGCTGGTGGAGGGGTGGTGGGATGAATTGGGAGACTGGGATTGACATGGATACACTAATATGTATAAAATAGATAACTAATAAGAAAAAAAAAAGTACCTTAGTTCAGACCTTGGCAGAAACAGAGCAGATGTGATGTCTCATTCCTTTCCCTAAAGGTTAGGAGAGTGTGGAGCCCAACTGTTCAGAAGGGTGCTAACAGTAGGGTGCCTGAATTCATGCCATGCTCATAGAGGTGGGCCTAGTTCAAACACAAATCTATACAAAGCCTGGCTATGCCTTGCTTGCAGGTACTGACAGTAGCCAGGGTGGAAAAGCTCATGTCAAAGTAGCTACAACACGAACATCTATGAAGCAGCATCCAGAATGGTAGGCCCAAGAAAGAGTAGTAGACACTGGTTCCTTAAAAATCTAGTGTGTGGCGATGACTTCTAAAGCTCTCAGTTGGCAGCAAAAGGCAAGAGGAAGGTGAGACTGTGATCTGCCCAGGACCCTAACTGCAACTGCTACATTCTAGATGATACAAAAAGCTTAGGCCCTAGGGGCTTCCCTGGTGGCGCAGTGGTTGAGAGTCCACTTGCCGATGCAGGGGACACGGGTTCGTGCCCCGGTCCGGGAGGATCCCACATGCCGCGAAGCGGCTGGGCCTGTGAGCCATGGCCACTGAGCCTGCGCGTCCGGAGCCTGTGCTCCGCAAGGGGAGAGGCCACAGCAGTGAGAGGCCCACGTACCGCAAAAAAAAAAAAAAAAAAAAAAAGAAGCCTAGGCCCTAAAGCCTGGAGACCCATAGCAGGTTGTGGCTCTTTCTAGGACACATTTGTTATGTCCTAAGATGAAGGCTTGATGTCTGGTTTCTACTGGTTGTTAAGTGTGGCTGGCGGGCAATGTGGTCTGGAAGAACTGGGCAGCCAGCAGGAATGGGGCAAGCTGAGGAGAAGAAAAGGATGAGGAAATGGAGCAAGTTCAATGAGAATATAGAAACTGCAGGCTGAGGCAAGCACTCAGGAGCCCCCAATCATCTAAAAAACAGAGGTAAAAATGGAGCTAAATGAAACTAACAATCAGAGTTCAGCACAGAGCTAACAGAAGAAAAACACACAATAGGTACCTGAAACCCAACCTTGCAATTGAGGAAAAGGCTTGCCTCACCCTTCCTCCTCGAGTGGGGATCAATGACCAGCTTCCTTGAGAACAGCCAGGCTGTCACCTGTGACTGGGGATGAATGCCTAGAAGACCTGCTGCAAAGAAACTTGCCACATGAGACAGGAAGAGAAGCAGCACCTTGGTCCAACATAGGGAGGTGTATGAGAGGGGAAAATGACTCCAGTTACATTCATGTTTTTAAACAAGAGATAGCTTTCCTAACACCAAGAGTGATATACACAGTGAAATTAAAAACCTCTTTTAAGGCACTCAGTTAAAATTGAGGGGTGAGAGAAGTTACAGAAGATATTCTATTCAACGCTAAAACTTCAAAAAAAAAATCAGTTGTCAACTCCATTCTACTGGTCCATCTTTTGAAAAATAAGTTTTACTAAAATCACCAAGTAAGCTCAGTGTAAAGTCTTCACAAGCATGAATACTTATGGGAACACTGAAGGTTAGAAAATGTATAAAACCACAATTAGATTATTTGATAGCAACACTAGATATACATCATCTACTCAGAAGAAAATATTAGCCCCAAATTATTAACAAAAATGAGTCAAACATTGACAAACATGCCTCAACAGATGTAATGCTATTGTTCTCATTTAAAATATAATTTGCAGACGTTACTTTTATATGATATTTATGCTGCATTTTCAAATACCAACATGGTGAATTTAAATAAAATCAATCCACAACTCAAAGAGTACGCAATCCAAATTATCAAGTAATGAAACTTTTTATTAATAGTTAGAGTTAGCATATAGTAGTGACGGTTGCACAGCACTATGAATGTAATTAATGCCACTGAATTGTACAGAGATGGTTAAAATGGCAAATTTTATGGTATATATATTTTATCACAATTAAAAAACATAAATGAATGGGAAAAAAAGATAAGTTAGTGTATTTTGTAATTATGTACCCTTTTTATGTACTCAGTTCAATATTTTTTGGTACCTAGAAAATTCACATTGTATCAGGCTAAAATATATCAGCTAAAAGACTTTACCTGATTTTCCATTTCAAAGATTAACCATACAACAGAAATTCTAAAGTAAAAAGTTCAAACAGCTAGCATATTCAAAGTATTTGAGGTATAATAGCTAAGGCATTCTTCAATTATCATGCAATAAGAACACTGATATCTAGGTTGTTTCTTAAGTCAAAATTACATTACAAACTGAATTTATCTATTAAACATAGATACTTTAGGAGTTCAAAAGTCGGTCAACATTTTTAAATGATCATAATCCAACTAACCTTTTTTTTCCTCAGTAATCTTTCTCTGAATTTATTAGTGATAAATCCGCTTGGACCAGCAAACCGTAAACGCTGATATTTAGCCTGAATGCACAAGCTCTTCTGTAGTAGGCCTGATTTATACTGGGGCTGAAATGTGCCACCTCTAAAGTTGGTCTGTAAAGGAAAAAAAAATTAAATGTTAAAACTATAGCTTCCAAGTCTATTTTATTAGTATAAGAAAGGGGAGGGCTTCCCTGGTGGCGAAGTGGTTGAGAGTCCGCCTGTCAATGCAGGGGACACGGGTTAGTGCCCCGGTCCGGGAAGATCCCACATGCCATGGAGCGGCTGGGCCCATGAGCCATGGCCGCTGAGCCTGCGCTCCGCAACGGGAGAGGCCACAACAGTGAGAGGCCCGTGTACCGCAAAAAAAAAAAAAAAAAAAAAAAAAAAGAAAGGGGAAAAGGTCTGGAATGTAGAGCTTCCCTTAATTCTAGGTACTACAGATATTTAAAGGGAAAAGGTTAATGATGGTAATAAAGCATGTTTTCCTCAAACTAGCTTCCTAGTTTATTTTGTATAATAATAATTTAAAAACTATTTTATATAAATGAATTTTTAAAACTATTAAGTTAAATTTTGAAATTCTTGAAATTTATCATACTAAGAAAAAGACAACTTTAAAAACCTCAGAATTATCCTTCTGATTCATAGTGAAGTATATCAAATCCCAACTGGGTGGGGGAAGATATTAAGTATCAACATTTATTTAAGAATCAAAAACTGTCTTGGCACTTCCCTGGTGGTCCAGTGGTTAAGAATCCACCTTCCAATGCAGGGGACGAGGGTTTGATCCCTGGTTGGGGAACTAGGATCCCACATGCCGTGGGGCAACCAAGCCCACGTGCCACAACTACTGAGCCTGAACTCTACAGCCCACGCTCCACAACTAGAGAGAAGCCCGTGCACCACAATGAAGAGCCTGTGTGCTGCAATGAAAGATCCCGCATGCTGCAACTAAGACCCGACACAGCCAAATAAATTTTAAAAATTGAAAAAAAGAATCAAAAACTCACTTAACTTTACTCTTGTTAGTACCTTTTCTTAAAAAAAAAATTATTTATTTGGCTGTGCCAGGTCTTAGCTGTGGCATGTAGGATCTAGTTCCCTGACCAAGGATCGAACCTGGCCCCCTGCACTGGGAGCACGGAGTCTTAGCCACTGGACCACCAGGGAAGTTCCTCTTCTCAGTACTTTTGAGTCAATCTTTCTTTACCATAAAAATCCCACTACAGCACATATTTTCAAGAAAAGAACTATACTTAACAAGACATTTCCTGACCTGCATACTGCCCAATATTACAACAGACATAGAGAACAATGAATATGTGTGTCCCATGTGGGACATGTACAAATGGTATCTTACAAAGGAGTAATTATAAAAATTAAGTAGATTCTTCTTTCCACAATGATTTAACAAATGGGTATGTTATGCATAATGATACAAAAAAGTTTATTAAAAAGTATTTATGCCAGGCCTATTTTCCAATTATTTTCTTAAGGCTACAAACAATTTCAGGTAAAACAGAATTATAATGAGACACTGTAATTTTGTTAAAACTATCTGCACCAACTTGATACATCAGGGCTAATCTTGAGATTTACATTGCCCATTTTTACATATCTAATAAGGTGATTACTACCTTGCTTTGAATTAATCCAATTTATGTAAAAAGTAAATTTTAATGAAAGAGCTCCCTTTCTTAGGAATGATTATTTCTTCCCCCTACTTTACTATAAAGAATTGTGAATTTCTAAACAACCATATAACATTACACAGCTTTAAATGATTGGTCAAAAGGAAAGATTAATGCACATATTTTGAAAAACATTTTTTAAGTAAGTTAATGTTAAAGACCTTTCCCTTAAGGAGAATGGGTAACAGGAAATAGATCTTATAACAGTCTTAGAAAAATTACTACAACTGACTATATCTGACCAATGAGAAGTGCAACATGTAGGAAACACTTAAATCTGAATGCCCACCTACACCATCTCTAAATTATATAGACGTTACAGTTTTAGTTGACTTTATGCCTCATTACTTAAGAGATTAAAAGATGGTACAAAACATGTTTTTTTTTAAAAAAATATTTATTTATTTGGGTGCACCGGGTCTTAGTTGCAACACGTGGGATCTTTGTTGTGGCATGTTTTAGTTGCGGCATGTAGACTTCTTAGTTGCGGCATGCATGTGGGATCTAGTTCCCAGACCAGGGATCGAACCCGGGCCCTGTGCATTGGGAGCGCAAAGTCTTACCCACTGGACCACCAGGGAAGTCCCAAAACATGTTTATACAGCCTATGGCCCTAGCTATTTTTGAAAACCTAATGTCACACATGCTTTTAGGTACATGAACCACTGGCTAAAAATATTATCTATGCAATGGCTACAAATTGTGTTACTCCCACTGAAAAAAAAAATCTTTTTTTTTTTTTTGGCCCCACCGCGCAGCTTGTGGGATCTTAGTTCCCTGACCAGGGATTGAACCTGGGGCCGTCACAGTGAAAGGGTGGAGTCCTAACCACTAGATGGCCAGGGAATTCCCTGAAAAAAATCTTTTGACATCAAGAATTTTGACTCAGGAAGCCAAGGTATTAACAGAAGATCACTCAAGTACATTCCTAGTCTATGGTTTGGAGATCATTTATACTACCTTTCTGCTCATACTAACTTCCTACTAATGAGCTAACCACTCTAGCCAGACTGCCTGCTACTTTCACCAAAAAAACCCTCAGGTTCTTGGGCTTCCCTGGTGGCACAATGGTTAAGAATCCGCCTGCCAATGCAGGGGACACGCGTTTGAGCCCTGATCCAGGAGGATCCCACATGCCGCGGAGCAACTAAGCCCGTGCGCCACAACTACTGAGCCTGCACTCTAGAGGCCGTGAGCCACAACTACTGAAGCCACAACTACTGAGCCTGTGCGCCTAGGGCCCGTGCTTCTCAAGAGAAGCCACTGCAGTGAGAAGCCTGCACACCCTGTGCACCGCAGTGAAGGATAGGCCCCGCTTGCCGCAACTAGAGAAAGCCTGCGCGCAGCAACAAAGACCCAAGGCAGCCAAAAAAATAATAATAAATAATAGTAATAAATAAAAAGGTTTAACGATAAATAAATAGTACAAAAAAAAAACCCCAAACAGGTTCTTTTCTTTTCTTTTTGGGGGCAGGGGAAAGAGACACTGTAGAGTGGAAAAATATGAAAAAAGGACCTATCATAAGCACGAAATTCAGTCAAAATGGATTTAAAAAGCACCTCAATTTATGAGAGCAAGGAGAGAGAAACATAATACTTTGCACTATAATTCTTATTCCATATGTTTGGGGGATGAAGTGTTCTGGAAAAACAAACATGTTCACTGATTAAAAGTATCACTGACATCAGACATAGCTGTACAAATAATTAGAACATGATGAAATATGCTTTAACAAAGCATGTTGGACCAGAGTCTTTCTCTGATGATCCAGAAGGCCTCTGAGGGTTGTGTGTCTATGGGCAGGGTTTTTCAATCACTGAATCCTGGAGAAGGCTCTATAGCTATGCACTTACATCTTAAGAGGTAAAGAGGCAGGCTTAAAGGGAAGGTCTGGGACCTTGCCCACCTCTCCACCCAGAGCCACTCCATCTGGATCTGTTTTATGTATTTGAGTTTCCATGTAATATTTGAAAAAGGATTCCACTGGTAAAAAATATATTTGAAAATCAAATCCTGAGGAAAGGGGTCATCATTAACCTGATTACAGTTAACTATAATCCAGAAATATTAATTTAAAGCTACTATTTGAAATATAACAAAAAGAGCTTTTAATTTACTAACACTTAGAACATTATGTTCAAAGCAAAAACCCAAAGCTAGAATTGGATGGAGAATAACACTCTACCTTAAAAGTTCTTCTAAAGCCTCTTGTATTTTGATGGTTTCCCTCAATTCCAAATGGTTTGTGAGTAATGACGTCTTTTCTCTGCATAGTATGATAATTCTGCATGAAAAAAGTATTAGTATGGTTAATATACTTTAAATTTTATTTTTAAAAGTTCATTTTACCATTCAAAAAATACATGTTTTTGTTTGTTCGTTTTTGGCCACACTGTGCAGCACATGGGATCTTAGTTCTCCGACCAGGGATCAAACCCACTCCCCCTACATTGGAAGCACAGAGTCTTAACCACTGGACCACCAGGGAAGTCCCACAAAAATACACGTTTTAAATGCATGGGATTAAGAACACAAAGCATGTAGCATGTAGCTTAGCTGTATGAACATACACACATCTTCCTTCATGTAACCCATGCTAGTTTGTGAGGGGTTGGTTTAATTCATGAATGTGAGAAGTGTAACAAAATACATACTCCTGTATAACACAATGGGTAACTTTTAGAAAATGGACTGTAAATCTAGCATTTATTCAGGCATCCAGAAGAGAAACAAACCCATTATTACTAGGAGTTGCTAAAGAGTTGCCACTGTCTGAGAACACAAATTCTCAATGCTATAGGAGGCAGGTGCTGCTGAATCAGGTACCTGCTTTGAGTAGATGCTCCTGCCATGACTAGGTAAGTATCAGAAGGCAGAGTATTAAGACTGTAACTACAAAGAACCTGAAACCTTTGATGGGAGCAGGAAAGATGGGGCCCATTTTTTTTTTTTTTTTAAGAATGCCTATGGAGAACTTCCGGGAAGATGGCGGAAGAGTAAGACGCGGAGATCACCTTCCTCCCCACAGATACACCAGAAATACATCTACACGTGGAACAACTCCTACAGAACACCTACTGAACGCTGGCAGAAGACCTCAGATCACCCAAAAGGCAAGAAACCCCCATGTACCTGGGTAGGGCAAAAGAAAAAAGAATAAACAGAGACAAAACGATAGGGACGGGACCTGCACCAGTGGGAAGGAGCTGTGAAGGAGGAAAGGTTTCCACACACTAGGAAGCCCCTTCGCGGGCGGAGACTGTGGGTGGCGGAGAGGGAAAGCTTCGGAGCTGCGGAGGAGAGCACAGCAACAGGGGTGCGGGGGGCAAAGCGGAGAGATTCCCGCACAGAGGATCGGTGCCGACCGGCACTCACCAGCCCGAGAGGCTTGTCTGCTCCCCCGCCGGGGCGGGCGGGGCAGGGAGTTGAGGCTCGGGCTTCGGTCGGAGCGCAGGGAGAGGCCTGGGGTTGGCGACGTGAACACAGCCTGCAGGGGGTTAGTGTGCCACGGCTGGCCGGGAGGGAGTACGGGGAAAAGTCTGGAGCTGCCGAAGAGGCAAGAGACTTTTCCTTCCCTCTTTGTTTCCTGGTGCGGGAGGAGAGGGGATGAAGAACGCTGCTTAAAGGAGCTCCAGGAACGGGCGCGAGCCGCGGCTAAAAGCGTGGACCCCAGAGACGGGCATGAGACGCTAAGGCTGCTGCTGCTGCCACCAAGAAGCCTGTGTGCGAGCCTCAGTGTCACTATCCACCCCCCCTTCTAGGGAGCCTGTGCAGCCCGTCACTGCCAGGGTCCCAGGATCCCGGGACAACTCCCCCGGGAGAACGAACGGCACGCCTCAGGCTGGTGCACCGTCCCGCCGGCCTCTGCAGGCTCACCCCGCACTCCGTGCCCCTCCCTCCCCCAGGCCTGAGTGAGCCAGAGCCCCCGAATCAGCTGCTCCATTAACCCCGTCCCTTCTGAGTGAAGAACGGACGCCCTCCTGCGAACTACACGCAGAGGGGGGCCAAATCCAAAGCTGAGCACCTGGGAGCTGTGAGAACCAAGAATAGAAAGGGAAATCTCTCCCAGCTGCCTCAGAAGCAGCGGATTAAAGCTCCACAATCAACTTGATGTACCTGCATCTGTGGAATATATGAATAGACAACGAATCATCCCAAATTAAGGAGGTGGACTTTGAGAGCAAGATTTATGATTTTTTCCCCTTTTCCTCTTTTTGTGAGTGTGTATGTATATGCTTCTGTGTGAGATTTTGTCTGTATAGCTTTGCTTCCACCATTTGTCCTAGGGTTCTATCCATCCGTTTTTTTTCTCTTAATAATTATTTTTTATTTTAATAACTTTATTATATTTTATCTTTATTTTATTTTACTTTATCTTCTTTCTTTCTTTCTTCCTTCCTTCCCTCCTTCCTCCCTCCCTCCCTCTCTTTCTTTCTTTCTTTCTACTTCTACTAATTCTTTCTTTCTACTTTTTCTCCCTTTTATTCTGAGCCGTGTGGATGAAAGGCACTTGGTGCTGCAGCCAGGAGTCAGTGCTGTGCCTCTGAGGTGGGAGAGCCAACTTCAGAACACTGGTCCACAAGAAACCTCCCAGCTCCACATAATATCAAACGGCAAAAATCTCCCAGAGATCTCCATCTCAACACCAGCACCCAGCTTCACTCAACGACCAGCAAGCTACAGTGCTGGACATCCTATGCCAAACAACTAACAAGACAGGAACACAACCCCACCCATTAGCAGACAGGTTGCCTAACATCATAATAAGTCCACAGACACCCCAAAACACACCACCAGAGGTGGACCTCCTTATCAGAAAGACAAGATCAGGCCTCATCCACCAGAACACAGGCACTAATCCCCTCCACCAGGAAGCCTACACAACCCACTGAACCAACCTTAGCCACTGGGGACAGACACAAAAAACAACGGGAACTACGAACCTGCAGCCTGCAAAAAGGAGACCCCAAACACAGTAAGATAAGCAAAATGAGAAGACAGAAAAACACACAGCAGATGGAAGGAGCAAGATAAAAACCCACCAGACCTAACAAATGAAGAGGAAATAGGCAGTCTACCTGAAAAAGAATTCAGAATAATGATAGTAAAGATGATCCAAAATCTTGGAAACAGAATAGACAAAATGCAAGAAACATTTAACAAGGACCTAGAAGAGCTAAAGATGAAACAAACAATGATGAACAACACAATAAATGAAATTAAAAATACTCTAGATGGGATCAATAGCAGAATAACTGAGGCAGAAGAACGGAAAAGTGACCTGGAAGATAAAATAGTGGAAATAACTACTGTAGAGCAGAATAAAGAAAAAAGAATGAAAAGAACTGAGGACAGTCTCAGAGACCTCTGGGACAACATTAAACGCACCAACATTCAAATTATAGGGGTTCCAGAAGAAGAAGAGAAAAAGAAAGGGACTGAGAAGATATGTGAAGAGATTATAGTTGAAAACTTCCCTAATATGGGAAAGGAAATAGTTAATCAAGTCCAGGAAGCACAGAGAGTCCCATACAGGATAAATCCAAGGAGAAATACACCAAGACACATATTAATCAAACTGTCAAAAATTAAATACAAAGAAAACATATTAAAAGCAGCAAGGGAAAAACAACTAATAACACACAAGGGAATCCCCATAAGGTTAACAGCTGATCTCTCAGCAGAAACTCTGCAAGCCAGAAGGGACTGGCAGGACATATTTAAAGTGATGAAGGAGAAAAACCTGCAACCAAGATTACTCTACCCAGCAAGGATCTCATTCAGATTTGATGGAGAAATTAAAACCTTTACAGACAAGCAAAAGCTGAGAGAGTTCAGCACCACCAAACAAGCTTTACTACAACTGCTAAATGAACTTCTCTAGGCAAGAAACACAAGAGAAGGAAAAGACCTACAATAATGAACCCAAAACAATTAAGAAAATGGGAATAGGAACATACATATCGAGAATTACCTTAAATGTAAATGGACTAAATGCTCCCACCAAAAGACACAGATTGGCTGAATGGATACAAAAACAAGACCCATATATTTACTATCTACAAGAGACCCACTTCAGACCTAGAGACACATACAGACTGAAAGTAAGGGGATGGAAAAAGATATTTCATGCAAATGGAAACCAAAAGAAAGCTGGAGTAGCAATTCTCATATCAGACAAAATAGACTTTAAAATAAAGCCTATTAGAAGAGACAAAGAAGGACACTACATAATGATCAAGGGATCGATCCAAGAAGAAGATATAACAATTGTAAATATTTCTGCACCCAACATAGGAGCACCTCAATACATAAGGCAAATACTAACAGCCATAAAAGGGGAAATCAACAGTAACAAATTCATAGTAGGGGACTTTAACACCCCACTTTCACCAATGGACAGATCATCTAAAATGAAAATAAACAAGGAAACACAAGCTTTAAATGATACATTAAACAAGATGGACTTAATTGATATTTATAGGACATTCCATCCAAAAACAACAGAATACACAGTTTTCTCAAGTGCTCATGGAACACTCTCCAGGATAGATCATATCTTGGGTCACAAATCAAGCCTTGGTAAATTTAAGAAAACTGAAATTGTATCAAGTACCTTTTCCGACCACAACGCTATGAGACTAGATATCAATTACAGGAAAAGATGTGTAAAAAATACAAACACATGGAGGCTAAACAATACACTACTTAATAACGAAGTGATCACTGAAGAAATCAAAGAGGAAATAAAGAAATACCTAGAAACAAATTACAATGGAGACACGACGGCCCAAAATCTATGGGATGCAGGAAAACCAGTTCTAAGAGGGAAGTTTATAGCAATACAATCCTACCTTAAGAAACAGGTAACATCTCGAATAAACAACCTAACCTTGCACCTAAAGCAGTTAGAGAAAGAAGAACAAAAAAACCCAAAGTTAGCAGAAGGAAAGAAATCATAAAAATCAGATCAGAAATAAATGAAAAAGAAATGAAGGAAACGATAGCAAAGATCAATAAAACTAAAAGCTGGTTCTTTGAGAAGATAAACAAAATTGATAAACCATTAGCCAGACTCATCAAGAAAAAAAAGGAGAAGACTCAAAGCAATAGAATTAGAAATGAAAAAGGAGAAGTAACAACTGACACTGCAGAAATACAAAAGATCATAAGAGATTACTACAAGCAAATCTATGCCAATAAAATGGACAACCTGGAAGAAATGGACAAATTCTTAGAAATGCACAACCTGCCAAGACTCAATCGGAAGAAATAGAAAATATGAACAGACCAATCACAAGCACTGAAATTGAAACTGTGATTAAAAATCTTCCAACGAACAAAAGCCCAGGACCAGATGGCTTAACAGGCGAATTCTATCAAACATTTAGAGAAGAACTAACACCTAACCTTCTCAAACTCTTCCAAAATATAGCAGAGGGAGGAACACTCCCAAACGCATTCTACGAGGCCACCATCACCCTGATACCCAAATCAGACGAAGATTTCACAAAGAAAGAAAACTACAGGCCAATATCACTGATGAACATAGATGCAAAAATCCTCAACAAAATACTAGCAAACAGAATCCAACAGCACATTAAACGGATCATACACCATGATCAAGTGGGGTTTATTCCAGGAATGCAGGGATTCTTCAATATACGCAAATCAATCAACGTGATACACCATAGTAACAAACTGAAGGAGAAAAACCATATGATCATCTCAATAGATGCAGAGAAAGCTTTCGACAAAATTCAACACCCATTTATGATAAAAACCCTGCAGAAAGTAGGCACAGAGGGAACTTTCCTCAACATAATAAAGGCCATATATGACAAACCCACAGCCAACATCGTCCTCAATGGTGAAAAACTGAAAGCATTTCCACGAAGATCAGGAACAAGACAAGGTTGCCCACTCTCACCACTCTTATTCAACATAGTTTTGGAAGTCTTAGCCACAGCAATCAGAGAAGAAAAGGAAATAAAAGGAATCCAAATCAGAAAAGAAGAAGTAAAGCTGTCACTGTTTGCAGATGACATGATACTATACATAGAGAATCCTAAAGATGCTACCAGAAAACTACGAGAGCTAATCAATGAATTTGGTAAAGTAGCAGGATACAAAATTAATGCACAGAAATCTCTGGCATTCCTATACACTAAGGATGAAAAATCTGAAAGTGAAATCAAGAACACACTCCCATTTACCACTGCAATGAAAAGAATAAAATATCTAGGAATAAACCTACCTAAGGAGACAAAAGACCAGTATGCAGAAAATTATAAGACACTGATGAAAGAAATTAAAGATGATACAAATAGATGGAGAGATATACCATGTTCTTGGATTGGAAGAATCAACATTGTGAAAATCACTCTACTACCCAAAGCAATCTACAGATTCAATGCAATCCCTATCCAACTACCACTGGCATTTTTCACACAACTAGAACAAAAAATTTCACAATTTGTATGGAAACACAACAGACCCCGAATAGCCAAAGCAATCTTGAGAATGAAAAACAGAGCTGGAGGAATCAGGCTCCCTGACTTCAGACTATACTACAAAGCTACAGTAATCAAGACAGTATGGTACTGGCACAAAGACAGAAATATAGATCAATGGAACGGGATAGAAAGCCCAGAGATAAACCCACGCACATATGGTCACCTTATCTTTGATAAAGGAGGCAGGAATGTACAGTGGAGAAAGGACAGCCTCTTCAATAAGTGGTGCTGGGAAAACTGGACAGGTACATGTAAAAGTATGAGATTGGATCACTCCCTAACACCATACACAAAAATAAGCTCAAAATGGATTAAAGACCTAAACGTAAGGCCAGAAACTATCAAACTCTTAGAGGAAAACATAGGCAGAACACTCTATGACATAAATCACAGCAAGATCCTTTTTGACCCACCTCCTAGAGAAATGGAAATGAAAACAAAAATAAACAAATGGGACCTAATGAAACTGAAAAGCTTTTGCACAGCAAAGGAAACCATAAACAAGACCAAAAGACAACCCTCAGAATGGGAGAAAATATTTGCAAATGAAGCAACTGACAAAGGATTAATCTCCAAAATTTACAAGCAGCTCATGCAGCTCAATAACAAAAAAACAAACAACCCAATCCAAAAATGGGCAGAAGACCTAAATAGACATTTCTCCAAAGAAGATATACAGACTGCCAACAAACACATGAAAGGATGCTCAACATCACTAATCATTAGAGAAATGCAAATCAAAACTACAATGAGATATCATCTCACACCAGTCAGAATGGCCATCATCAAAAAATCTAGAAACAATAAATGCTGGAGAGGGTGTGGAGAAAAAGGAACCCTCTTGCACTGTTGGTGGGAATGTAAATTGATACAGCCACTGTGGAGAACAGTATGGAGGTTCCTTAAAAAACTACAAATAGAACTACCATATGACCCAGCAATCCCACTACTGGGCATATACCCCGAGAAACCCATAATTCAAAGAGTCATGTACCAAAATGTTCATTGCAGCTCTATTTACAATAGCCCAGAGATGGAAACAACCTAAGTGTCCATCATCGGATGAAAGGATAAAGAAGATGTGGCACATATATACAATGGAATATTACTCAGCCATAAAAAGAAACGAAATTGAGCTATTTGTAATGAGGTAGATAGACCTAGAGTCTGTCATACAGAGTGAAGTCAGAAAGAGAAAGACAAATACCTTATGCTAACACATATATATGGAATTTAAGAAAAAAAAATGTCATGAAGAACCTAGGGGTAAGACAGGAATAAAGACACAGACCTACTGGAGAATGGTCTTGAGGATATGCGGAGGGGGAAGGGTAAGCTGTGACAAAGCGAGAGAGAGACATGTACTTATATACACTACCAAACGTAAGGTAAATAGCTAGTGGGAAGCAGCCACATAGCACAGGGAGATCAGCTCGGTGCTTTGTGACCACCTGGAGGGGTGGAATAGGGAGGGTGGGAGGGAGGGAGACGCAAGAGGGAAGAGATATGGGAACATATGTATATATATAACTGCTTCACTTCGTTATAAAGCAGAAACTAACACACCATTGTAAAGCAATTATACTCCAATAAAGATGTAAGAAAAAAAAACCAAAAAAAAAAAAAAAAAGGAATGCCTATGTTGCGTTGTAGCAGAACTGACTATTCTGTAAAGATTAAATGTTAGGATGCATATGATAACATTCTTGGTACAATATTTACACGTTGTGGGCATCCACGCAGGCTGATTTTCCTCCATTCAGGAAGCCATTCAATCAAATAGGAAGTATCTTTTCAGTCAGCATTAATATGGGTCACACTTCATCATCAGGTGAGGGGACAGGATCATTGGTTGTGGGCTGCTGGGGGCTGCTCTGTCTATTCCATTTACCAGTGCACCCCGATGGGATGTGTGCTGCTTAGTACCTAAGCTTTGTCTCAGACTCCCAACTCACACTCTATACTCGACTTGGGGTTTGGACTGGGAGTCAGTCCTTGAAGCCAGCTCCCACTTAGATCCCACCCACAGGGACACTGGAGGGAGACTAGAAGGCTGGAAGAGAGGAGGCAGGGTTGCTCCTTCCTGTATGTTTGTTGTTCTGCTTTTCATCCTGGCAGTGGTCCTTTGGTTCAGCCTCCAGTTTGTTTGTTAGTTTTTTGACACAGCCAGCTCCAGCTGGGCAGCCCCCACTCCTCGGAGGTCCACACCCAGCTCACATCGGCCTTTCTCTAAGCTTCTAGAGCTCTACGCTTTCTTCCCTAAAGGTCGTGGTTGCTTCCTTTGGTTTTTTGATTATTTTTATTTTTATTTATTTTGGGCTGCGTTGGGCATTCATTGCTGCATCCGGGCTTTCTGTAGTTGCGGCAAACGGGGGCTACTCTTCGTTGAGGTGCGCGGGCTTCTCATTGCGGGGGCTTCTCTCGTTGCGGAGCATGGGCTCTAGGCACGTGGGCTTCAGTAGTTGTGGCACGCAGGCTCAGTAGTTGTGCCGCATGGGCTCTAGAGCGCAGGCTCAGTAGCTGTGGCGCACGGGCTTAGTTGCTCCGCGGCATGTGGGATCTTCCCGGACCAGGGCTTGAAACCGTGTACCCTGCATCGGCAGGTGGATTCTTAACCACTGCACTGCCAAGGAAGCCCGATGGGGCCCAGTTTGAAGATGGTTTCTTTCTCCAAAATCAACAGTCTTATAACCTTCTATTTATTCCATTTGCTATGGAGTCTGTACTTCTCACAAATCTTCCTCTTTCACACCTTTATTTCTCTCCCCAGTTAAGAAAAGTCATATAAAACCCTTTTCCTAGTAGTCATCTTGAGTTTATGCTAAGCCTATACATTTGAATAAGTGCATAAAGACACATGTAATGAAATGAGATTTTGGGGGACCTTGAGAGGGAGGGGGTGTATTTTGCACATGAAGGGATGTCAGTCACTGGGGGCCAGTGGGAAGACTGTACCAGGCAGCTTCTGACCAGGCTCCCAATCATCCCCACCTTCCAGTAGCCAGGCCCTTATGCTATTCACTTCCCTTGAGTGTGGTCTGTATCTAGTGACTTGCTTCTTACAAATGGAGTATGGTCGAAGTATGGATGTCACTTCTGAGATTAGGTTACAAATCGACTCTGGCTTCCATCTTTCTAGCTGTCACTTGCTCGCTCTTATGGAAGCCAGCTGCCACTCTGTGAACTGCCCTATGAAAAGGCAAATCTTTAGAAACAGAAAGTAGATTAGTTGTTAGCTGCGGGTGGGAACACGGAATAAATAAATAGCCCTGAGGGTTCTAATAGGGGTCACGAAAATGTCCTAATACTGGATTATGGTGATGGTTACACATCTTGGTAAATTTACAAAAAATCATTCAATTTTACACCCTTACATGGGTGAATTTTATGGTATGTAAAATATACCTTAATAAAGTTGTTTAAAAAAAATTAAGAAAGCTAGTACTATAATAAGTGCAATAAAATCCTGATAAATCAAATGAGATGATCATTTATTTGGTCATAATAACTATAAGCCTCAACAGAATCTTAACACTGAACAACAGAATCGTAACACTTACTTAATGAACAGTTACAAACATTATGAAAAATATTGGTGATCCCTGTACCTATAGATACATGTGAGAAGGAAAATGGAACATACAAAAATAAAAAAGTTGGAACTGCAATCTTACCAAGTAAGGTTTCTGAATAAATTTTCTAAAATTTGATTTTACCAAACATGTAGATTTTTGGAATCCATCAACATGAGTATTCTTCAACCTTGTAAAACTGGAATGCTGATCACTCCTAATAAAATGAAAGAGAGAAAATAAGAATCTTTTATTAGTTTACATTTATCCAACAAATAAACAAGAGAAATCAAATTACACCCTTTGGAAACAATTAAAGCAGCGCAACAGTAAAAAAAAAAATCTCAATGATCTATCACTACTAAAATTACAAATAATATTTACCAGGGCTAAAACTCTCATTTTTCAAAAAACATTATTTAGCCAAGTTGGCAGTTAGCGATAGGGGGAAAACCATATTCCTAGGACCAGGGTTCTTAATCTGGAGTCCAAGGACAGGCTTCCTAGGGCTGTAACCCCCGAAACCATACATATGTAGAACACATGTTTCCTGAGGGAAGATAGTCACGGCTCTTGAACCTTTGGCAGCACGGGACAGCCCCCCTTGCCAAGAGACTCAGTGGTGAAAGCTCCAGGGAAGAGGCCAGTGAGTGGCTCAGGCCTGCTCACTGGCAGAGCTGGAGCCTCTGATACTGCTGGCTCCCCTCTCCTGTTGTAGTGAGGCCCAGAGGCCGCCAAGGGCTATTCCTGGCCAGCCCTACCTGGGAGGGAGCTCCTTCCTTGGGCTTCTTTCTCCTCTAACCCCGGGGCCTCATTCCCACAGCCCTTGGGGGGTCCTCTCCCCGTCACATCCCACCTCTCCCACAGTGGTCCTCAGACCCTTCCTGCTCTGTGGCGAACAAACGGCTCACGGCTTCGGCCCTGCTACACTCCTCCCACAGGACCCCAGTGACATGGGGACAAAATCCACACTCCTCCTCACTGACCCCCAAGACTCTTCCGGCGCACGCCCTTGCAGCCTTGCCAGCTGCTCCATCCCAATCTCTGCAACACCCACACCGAGCTGCGGGAACATCACCTCCATGCGGCTCTCGGCACACACCACAACCTCGCCTGCCTCTACGCACTGGCCCATTGGGTGCCTTCTGCTGTAATTTCATTCCAACTCAGATCAACCTCAAGATTTAGCCCCACTTGCACCTGTTCCAAGGCTTTCCCAGACCCCTCTGAGGTGGACTAGGTGTCCCTGCTATGTGCACATGTGGCACTTTGGGGTCTTCACAAGTGTTTGTAACTAATAGTGCACCTTCTCACCAAGCAAGGTGCGATCCCTTCACAGGAGGCACTGCGGATGGTTCGTTCTGTGGTCCCAGCTCTGACCCTAGAATCTGACATGGAATAGCCACTCGGGATTTTTTGAAATGTTAAAAAAACCCATATTCTGTCAAAATGTTCATGATATGGTAGTAAGTCAAAAGAGTAGGGGGCGAAGTCAAATACTGAGAATAATTTCACTTGTTTAAAATATACACATATAGGGCTTCCCTGGTGGCGCAGTGGTTGAGAGTCCGCCTGCCGATGCAGGGGTCACGGGTTCGTGCCCCGGTCTGGGAAGATCCCACATGCCGCAGAGCGGCTGGGCCCATGAACCATGGCCACTGAGGCTGCGCGTCCGGAGACTGTGCTCCGCAACGGGAGAGGCCACAACAGTGAGAGGCTCGCGTACCCCCCGAAAAAAAAAAAAACAAAAAAACCACATATATGGCCAGAAAAAAAAATGATATGAAATGTACTAAATATTAACAGTAATCATCCCTGACTGGTGAAATTAAGAATGCCTTATATTTTTGTTTTTATACTTTACTATATTTTTCCAAATGTTCACCATTAACATGTACTATTTCTATAAACAAAACAATAGACTCTAAAAAGTCCTCTTTGCAAAGCATATATCTGATGAACGGGTAGTACCCAGAATATATAAAGAACCCTTACACCTCAATAATAAAAATATGATAATCCAATTTAAAAATTGGCAAAGGATTTGAATAGATATTTCTCCAAAGAAGACACACAAAAAGCACATGAAAAAATGCTCAATATCATTAGTCATCAGGGAAATGCAAATTGAAACTACAAGAAACTACTTAAAACCCACTAGGATGGCTATAATCAAAAAAATGACAACACCGGTGTTCATAACAGCATTATTCATAATAGCCAAAAGATGGAAACAACCCACATGTCCATCAACACAAAAATGGATAAACAAAATGTGGTGTATCCATACAATGGAATATTATTCAGCCTTATAAAGGAATTATTTTAATGAAATACTGACACATGATACAACATGGATGAAAACATGATGCCACGTGAAATAAGTCAGACTGAAAAGGAAAATTATTGCATGATTCTACTTATATATGTATGAGGTATTCAGAATAGGCAAATTCATAGCGATGGAAAGAATAGAGGCATCAGGGGCTGGGGGTTGGGAGTTACTGTTTAACTGGTACTGAATTTCTGTTTGAGAAGATGAAAAATTCTGGACGTGGGTAGTGGTGATGGTTGCACAACACTGTGAGTGTATTTAATGCCAATGAATTGTATGCTTAAAATGGTGCAAATTCAGTGTTCTAAGTCAGTGCTTAGAACACTGACTAGAACATAGACATTAATATATAAATATTTGTTGAATAGATGAATAAATGATCTTTATAAAGTTAACTCTAGTTCAGTAGATTACAGATTGTTACAACAGCAAAAATAAAAACTGATGTTTTCTATAACTTGCCTAGCTAAAAAGAAAATCTAGGCAGTTTGATGCCCTCTTGAAGTCTACTGATACTATTTTGAAGCTGCTTTATCCCACACATACCACGCCCGTATAACACAGCACCTCAATGACAGTGTAGGGAACTTAGTAATGCTGGTGACAAGAGGGAGAAACGGTGTGTCAGGAGGAGACACGGAGACTTTAGGGTAAGAGGCTGGTCGGAAGTGGGAAAAAATAGAGAACAACAGGGTCTTAGAGACAAGACAGAATGCCCCGGTGTGAGACTTGCTTGGGAAAGGTTTTAAGGTATCAGGGAATAAAAAGTGATCAAGATCTAAATGCATTACAATTTCAGTATCTTCTGTCCTGTCTACACCTTTGGGAAGTCTTCATTCATTCAACAAAGATGAATTGAGCCCAAGGCAGTAGGAATACAATGGTGAGCCAACATAGACACAGAGTCTGCATACAACTTTTAAGGGGGAAAAAAAAAATCACACAGAAGGGAAAGAGCTACGTCCTATGATTTATAATTTCCTTGTATTTCACTTCTTCTGTATTTCTATGGAAATCTATACACTGACTTGATTTAAAAGGTTTATGCAAAAATATTAATGAGGTCAATTTTGATAAATTGAATTTTTAAGATAAAAGGATAAAATATTTTTCTTATGTTAACAAGGAAACTGAATTAGGATAAAGTGAGAGATTAAAGCTTCCATATTATTTTTTTAAAAGGATAAACAATAACAACTTCTGGTGAGGATGTGTTAAAAATGGAACCTTCATACACTGCTGGTGGGAATGTAAAATGGTGCACCCACTGTGGAAATAGCCTGGCAGCTCATCAAAAAGTTAAACATAGTTATCATATGAACCAGCAATTCCAATCCTAGGTATATACAGAAGAAAAGTGAAAAATATATCCACACAAAAAATTGCATACAAATATTCACAGCACCATTATTCACAATAGCCAAAGAGTGGAAATAGCCCAAATATCCATCAACCGGTGAATGGATAAACAAAATGTGGTGTATCCACACAGTGGAAAGTTATTCAGCCATAAAAGGAATATTCATGCTACAACATGGGGCAACGTAAAAAACATACTACATGAAAGAAGCCCGTCACAAAAGGCCACCTGTTATATGATTGCAATTATATGTCAAGAATAGGCAAATCCATACAGACAGAGAGTAGATTAGTGGCTGTCAGGGGCTGGGAGGACGGAGAAATAGGGAGTGACAACTAATTGTACAGGGTTTCTTTTGGGGGTGATGAAAATGTTTCGAAATTAGATAGTGGTGATAGTTGCACAACTTTGTGATTATACTAAAAACTACTGAATTCTTCACTTTCAAAAGGTGAATTTTATGGTCAGTAATATCTGAATTAAAGAAAAACACTTCATAGCTCCACCATGCCACACCAGCCATCCAATACGAATAAAACAGTTCAACAGATCCAGAAAAAGACACCTTGCAGGAAGACATTTTTGCACCCTACAACGCCACCCTCAAAGCTAACATTAATAATACTTAATGCTGACCAACTTCTCTGTAGCTTACATGCATCACTTTACTTAATTTTCACCACTACCGTGAGGTAAGTATAATTCTTATCTCTATTTTACGCTGAGGAAACAGAGATTAAGTAACTTGCCCAAGGTCAGTCACATAGCTAGATATCTACAGAGCCAGGAGTTGAACTCAGGTGTTAACTCCATTGCTCAAGCTCTTCATCACCTCAAAGGGTAAAGATATATTCTGAGGCCATACATGGTCTTTATAATTTGTTGATTATCTTAAATCTGTTTTAAAAAACCTTTTTCTTGGTACACTGAGTTTCTCACACTTGCTGAGTAGTCAAGAAAAGCATGACTGAGAGCTTGTGTCACTAAAGAGCACAGTCATGCCGTGTCATATTAGGAAACTGGAGACTCACCCACCAAGGGACAAGATTTTAACTATTTTCAATTGTTTCATATGCCTCAGCACACAGTTTTGCTATCTTTTAATTAGTCCCAAACTTATTGTCAGTATCAAGTCCAGTTTTAAACAAGCTCCACGTATCTTGACCTAGTTAGCCATAGACATGACTTATAAGTCTAGTCAAGTATTTTAATTTTTGAAACTAAGGACTATGGAAAGAGAATTAGCACTGGTCCTTTCTATTCATACATTCCCACCTTCTGGGAGATCCAAATAGTTTGAGGACCCTTGAGTGAACTGGAAATTTTTTCCCATTAAATTATATCTCATAATCATATGAGGTCCCAGAGTTGCCATGAGTTCTACACAGTTCTCAGGACTAGGGATAAACTGGGACCAATCTAGAATACTCAGAGCCCCTAAAAAGAGGTACAGCGTTGGGAAAGAAAAACAAGGATCTACTGACAATCAATTTGCCACTCATGGCATAAGTACTTCACATGTGCCAGTTCATTTAATATTTATAACCTGTCCAACATAAATTGGTTATTCTCATTTTATAGAGGAAAAGGCTCCAGAAACTAGGCAAGTTTGCCCAGGAGCAAACAGCTTGTAAACTGGCAGAAGTAGGATTCAAACTCAGGTCTCTTCTGCATTTTCTACTACACCTGCCTCTGTTTCACGGACAGACATCCACAAAGAGTTCTGAAAGAGGACGGCACTGACCTCAGGAAATTTTGCAACATTCAAAGACTACCAGAATCTAAAGGGTAGAATGTGTCAGAGTTTCAATCAGCTCGAGCCAAATAGTCCATAAATTTGCTGGTCTTGGCTCCTGCTAATATTAAAAAAGCTACTACACTTCTCTCTAGATTACAAAGACATCAAATACTCACCTACCCCATAATTTTTATTGTTTCAATGAAATAGCATATGATGACCACTGAATAACTTTGAAACATTTTAACAGATTTCACTTAAACATGTAAAATGGATTTGAGGAATTAAAGTCCTACACTAAAGTGAAAATTACCATCACACACAGAAAATTGGAAAATATGCTAAAACCGAAAGCTGTCTGATAACAGGATGTTTTTCATCTACTGATTACCTCTCTGCAGCACTAGCTATGTGAAAAATGTGCTCATCTTCATTCTGTAACCGTTCTTTTCTCCTTCTTTCAATGTCATGTCGTAGGTCATTTGGATCTATTATTTTGACCAGAGTCTGAGGAATTTTGACAGAAGACAAACCATTCACATTACTGTTAGTTGCACAAAGACCATATCGAACAAGAACCTTAAGTAAAAGTCCTAAATAAGTTACCTTGTACTCATCCTGCTCATGCTAGTGTAAACTGATAAAAATATTTTGAGACACAATTGACAATACAGAGTCAGAAAAGTTCATAACACTGAACCAAGAATCCCACTTCTGGGATTCTATACCAAAGAAACGTCTATCTACCCAAGTATATTCAAAATATTATATTTTAAAAATAACCATAAAATGAAAGTAACTTAAGTGTGAAAAAAAATTTAAAGGAGAAGGGAAGAATAATTTTATGGTAAATTTAAGTCATAGGAGTAATGTACAAGCATTTAAATTATGATAATGTAGACTACGTGGAAGTAACCATGGAAAAACACTTACTGAATAGTTAATTAAAACTTACAAAGCCTCAATTATAAAAAGGTCATTGGGAGTTCAGAGATTTTACATAAAAGGAATGTTACTATAGTTTAAGTAAAAAGATAAAGCATCCAAAACTACATGTACTGTGGTAGTGTATGTTAAAGCGCTAGACATAAGACTGCAAGGAAAGATGATCAAATAAGATTTTGTCTTAAGTGGTTGAATTAGGGGTGATTTTTTTTAAATCCTCAAATTTCCTATAAGTTTATTATAGTCCTTTGATGAGCAGAAATTTTCTGAAAGTATCATTTATTCAATAAACTAACCTATCTCCATAAGTACAATAAAACTGTAACCATTCACAAGTGAAAATATTATTTATATATTCTATCACAAATGTATTAAAATCTCTCCTCTATAAAAACTCTTCACTCGCAATGAATAAATTAGCAGTTCTTTTAGAACTTGATATATTTCTTCTAAAACAAGAGCCAGTTTTCTTCCCCCTGGGCTAGTTAAGATAGTTTTTCTAATTAGCAAAGAAATGGCGGGGAGGGAGGTGTTATGGGTGGGAACAATTAAAAAAATTCAGGGGCTTCCCTGGTGGCACAGTGGTTGAGAGTCCGCCTGCCAGTGCAGGGGACGCGGGTTCGTGCCCCGGTCCGGGAAGATCCCATGTGCCGCGGAGCGGCTAGGCCCGTGAGCCATGCCCGCTGAGCCTGCGCGTCCAGAGCCTGTGCTCCGCAATGGGAGAGGCCACAACAGTGAGAGGCCCGCGTAAAAATTCAGTATTATTTCCATTATTTTTCTAGTTCATATTCCATAGAATGTTTCACACAATCTTCAGTAAACAGAAGAGCAGTGTCAAATGAAACTAAGTTCCTTTGCATTCATTCTACATACAACTTAAAAATATATCCCACATGACTGCTTTGGAAAAAACAGGTATCAAACATACTTTCTGCAAGCTTTACAGTGTGAAGTTTTGGAATGAACATTAAACACTACAATTTTATGTCAATTTTACAAAGCTGTTACCCTTAGGGATTGTCTCTCTTAGGGCATATTTTTGTCTTTTGCCAGTGTTCTCTCTGCAATCTTTTGATAACTAGAGTCACTTGGAGAGCTTTGTAAATTTCAGATTCCTGGGTCTCCATCATTCTTCCTCACCCACTTTAACTACCTTTTTTACTCCCAATGACCAGTTCCGTTTCCCATTAGTATACCAACAATAAGATAATCTCTCATCAAAAATTATATTCACTTACCTGTTCTGAATCATATACCATAGTTTGTTTACTCTGAAGCTCGGCCAAAGACATATCTATTCTCCTAAAATAATAAAGGCATATTACAATTAAATAATTATGTTATACACTGAAATCTTGACTCCATTATTACAGAATGGATTTTGAAATAACGCTGGTGTGTCTTGGAGGAAGAAAAAGAAATCTGCTACCAGGTAGTTTTTCACCTATATGGCAGTCTCCCAGGACATACATATCCTGTAAACAACATCACAGTGACGCCTCAGTGGTTCTCAAATCACTAGTCTGTGTAACCTTAAACTTGGCTCCGGTGATCTACCGCATTCTAACATTGATTCAACTCAGCTCACAAGACAGGGCGCACCACCTGTTTGGACAGGTGCCAGCAGAAGAAGACATAGGTTTTCATCCGGCTGCCCTCAGAACAGCCATTTCTGACCACATGAAGCAACCCATGATTTCAATGGCTCGACAAC
Organism: Aethalodelphis obliquidens; assembly: GCF_003676395.1. Classification (NCBI taxonomy): domain Eukaryota; kingdom Metazoa; phylum Chordata; class Mammalia; order Artiodactyla; family Delphinidae; genus Aethalodelphis; species Aethalodelphis obliquidens. The sequence goes on along the minus strand of NW_020838043.1, from coordinate 2,979,727 downwards.
TGTCTTTCATCTTCCAGTGATAACTTCAGTAGGCAATTACTATAGACACAGCAGAATCAAAGTTAGGTAGGTAAATATTTTCAAAGTCCTACACATTTAAACAATGCTAGTCATGGCTTCAATATAACCTAGTCTATCAAAGTGCACTGGCCCAGTACCTGCTTGGGTTAGTCCTGTTTTTAGGCAGGAAATGCAGTTCTAGAGTCTACAACAAGCCCAGGAGGCAGGCAGCACCTTCCCACAATCTGTTCTGAGGCTCATTCCCATGAGTTAAATGGGCATACAATAATCACTCATTACCTGTGAATTTCTGGATCTGAGTTCAATTTAAATTCATTTACATCTGCAGCTTGTGTAACTTGCATTTTTGAGAAACGCTCATGTAGAGTAATTCCAAGTGATGGAAAATAATCTGCTGCAAAAGGGAAAAAAAAGTTTTATCTCAATGTAAAACTGATTCCACTTAAAAGATTATATATAATAAGCACAGGAAGAAGGGACTATTAAAAAACATCCAACCTGTTTTCTCTTGAAAACATATGGGACCTAAGCTTATTCCACAGACTAATTTGTAGTGCTCACACACTTTCCCAAGCCCAAGCAACAGTAAACGGATTTATGAACCCAAAGATTCTGTTCCTATTTAACATGTCTGCTTACTTGCCAGGGGGAAAAGACAGTGGCTCTCTCAAAGAGAGGACAGGACCTTTCTTCTCCTAGGTAAGATCTTCCTACATCTGGGAAGTAAAGCTGGTATACAGCTCTACTCTTCACCTAGAGTAAAAAATAACTCCAAAAACAACCCTGAAACATCAAAACAATTCTGAACAAATGTTAAATGTTATGTTTACATATCACAGAAGGCCTCCTAATGCCATTTTACTTTAACATTAACTGAAGTTCATGAAGACATTCTGAAAGCGGCTATGCTACAAGCTTTTAACAGAATAAAGAGAAAGATAATACACTTGACCCATGAGAATGCTAAAGCAATCCTTTTCCCTAACTTACTGTTCCTGTTCCGGGACGATCTCCTGAATTTTTCTACAATACCAGCTCCCTGTCTGCCAAGAATCACACTTCTTTTGGGTAAGAGGGGCTGGAATTGAGAAGGTGAACTGTTTCAAACTGCATGCTTTAAAGTAAATATGTGCCTTAGTTTGAGGGCTGCAAAGAAAATAATTCATTTGCAAAATATGTTTTATGAAGGTAAAAAAGATTAACACAGTTATCTAGTAAGAAATATAAAATTATAAATTTTGAAATTCTCGAAAGACCCCAGTTTATAATACCCACAACTGCCTTATTTATGCAGCATCAATAAGGAAAGTTATTTTACATGACTAAATTATCCAATTAATGGAAACTGGCCAGAAGCAAAAGCAAAACACAACAGCTCAATGTAAACCTTTGAAGTATTTATTATGCAATGTCCTGATGTCATCATGTATAACAAATCAAACTGGAATCTTCTATTGATCGCTTAGCATCACCCTTATGGCACAAAGTCCCAGTAATGCCCTCAGGGGCTTTAAGAATACGACCAAATGACCTATACTTCCAAATTTCTTGAGTTTCTTGAGTTTCATATCTGGTTTTTGTTATTTCCTCCTTCCTATTCAGTTATCAGTTATTGTTTCTTTCTGCTCTCAGTACACCTGTCTTTTGCAGTAGCCAACCTCTTCCTTTATAACTTTCAATTTGTAATCTACTATGAGTTGAAGCATCAAGTTATTGGAACTACATATAAAGAACAACTAGGCTTGAATTAATACGTGCTACTCTCTTCACCAGATTTCCTAATTAATGATCTAACTTATAATGAAATATTAATTACTACTACAATATCACAGATATTTACCTATGTCTCGTGAAAAGTCAGTACATTATTTTTGTGTTATCCCTAATGTATGTGTGAAATATACCAACCTTTAACTTGATGGATTATAGTTATGATTTCCTGAGCAAATTCTCCTGTAGGTTTGTTTTCAGTATTCTGAGTTGAGTCAAGATGTTCAAACACTGGATGAAAGTTTTCACTTTTCCTGCCAACAGCAACCAAATCATGTGACATCTGTCTCTCTGTGGAATAGCTAGAAGCAACCCTAGAATAATTTGTAAATGTTTAACTAAATTTGAGACTATTTTACTGAGAAAATAACTTTAAAAGTTAATCAAGATAGCTATAAAACTAAAAAGATGTCTATCTTTTCTTATAATTAAGGCACTAAATTGTATGCCATAAAACATGTACAATAATGAGTAGGAGAAAATAGCTATAGGTACACGGTTTTCAGTTCTCCTTTTCAAATCAGAGATCATTAAATATTTGCCACTTTAATAATAAAATCCTCAAAGTTCTAAGCTAAACAATTTTTACTTCAAAAAATACAGCAAGGCATTGAAGACACTCAATATGCAAAAAGTAATCATTATTTTCTACTCCCAAATGTCCATAAAATTGTAAAGCCAGCAAGCTTACACTATCTTGAAATACTACCATACTTTAAAAGCTGATATCAAACATAATAACGTCTCTGACTTCATAAAAGTCCTTAAAACTCCATGTCAGTAATGAGAAGCTGAGAATAGTATTTTGAAATCAAATTCTGTTGAGATTAATTTAATCACTTACAAAGTCTCACTGAACTCTCAGAAAATAGTCTTAGTTGTTATCACAGTTATGATCATTAGGAGCAATGACAGTGTTTACCCTAAATATATCCTTAAAGAAATACTACCATTTATTATGTAACCCCAACCATCTTACCATTTTAATGCTTTCTGAATCTTTACAACTTTCATTAAGAGCTTTCCTGACCTTTAAGTACCATTATAAAGCCATGATTATGACATATAACTAACAATTATTCATGCCAAACAAAGGGGCTCAGAGCTTACAAACATTATCTCATTTAATCTTTGCAATAGCTCTATGGGGAGGTGTCATGATATCGAGACAATGGATGTCTTGGTTGTTTTGCTTTTCATCCCAGAGGTTAAGCATTCCTATGAACATAATCCTTCCAAATGTCTTAGTGGGAAAGTTTACTTTATTCCAATAATGCTACTCCTGCTTAAAACTACTCATATTCTTCATCTGGAGGCAGTTTATGCGTCACAGAAGAAAATGCCTCATTATTTATATTTATTCCTCATTTTGGACCCAAAATGGCACTAACCAGCTTATACCCATCTTACTCCTCTGCATTTAACTCTGAATAGCTTTTGGCTCTTCCCGAAACACAAGTTTCAGGAGTTGACGTGTGAGCTAGGCTTTGAAGGTTGGTGTGTTTTAGACATGTGGAGATGAGATGAAAGACGTTTTACGTTTATAGGTTAACAAAGGCAGAAAACACACCTAGGAACTTTGAGCTGTGTGATCTGAGCAGTCTGGGGAAAGGTAGGAGGGCAGGAGGTGTGAAGGTAAGACGCCACACTGCCAGCCTGATGTGACAGGATTAGCTGATGGGAGAGGGTGGGAGGCTCAGTTCTGGCCGCCAGAGGACTGCCTTCTATCAGGTGTCTTGGAAGGGTGTTGCGGTTGACAAGGCCAGTTAGGGGACTTTTGTGAAAAAAGTAATGAGATGCTGAATTAAGGGAGTGTCAGTCTCCCTAATCCTTTTACCTCAACTCCAAAAATTCTACATGTGTTCTTAGGAAGACATGAGCAAACTAATGACTCGGAAAGTGCTTTGTGATAGTTATTAGCTGGAAGAAAACCGAGAAAGGAAAACTTTACATGTGTCATACAGATTTTGTTATCTATTATAAGCTTCCAGAGGGCAGGGGATTATCCATTAGTTTTGGTGGTTGGGTTTTTGTTACTGTTGTTTTGCCAAGCAGTTGGTTTTGTGGATGGATTTTAATGTGTAGAAGAGGAAATTAAGGTTTAATGTAGCTTTTTAATGTTTTCTTAGTTATTATGCACAACACTCAAGTGAATGTCAGGGGAAATATCCTTAAACAGAGAAGGAAAACTCGGGTGGAGTGGTGGGAGGGAACAGAGAACCTGGAAGATTTAATCAGACCGGAAGTAGATGTAGTATTAGAATACAGGTGTTGGCTATATTTTAATTTTTAAAACTGTCTAAAATGCATCTCAAATGAGAACATTTGATCTTTTCAGCTTAACTATTGTATTGGGGGTATTTTGTGAAACTGTTAACTTGTTGATCAGTAATGTCATGGGAAATATAAAAAGGAAAATATGAACAAAGAGGTGATTAAATTTATAAATGGAAATACCTAGAACATTTTGCACTCTAAAGTTTCTAGAAACTTTTCCTTATAGCAAAAGTATAATTATTTTTAAAAGACTAAATTTCAGGTTATACTATTTTCATGTGTATTTTCTCGAAGGATGATCACTGATATTTTTTTATTAAAAATATTGTTGTGGGGTGTCTCTAGAGCACATTTTTTAACTGATAACAAGTTTAAACACTAAAATTTCAGGAATTAAGTGTAGCTTCAGAGTATACCACAGCACTCCTATGAACTGAGAGTTGGACTTGGAGTGGGGATGAGAGTTAGGCCAGTAATAAAAAATTAGAAGTAAATTTTACTAATTATCTGGTAAAAAATTAGAAGCCTTTATCAGCTGGTTTCGTCTTGGGAGAAACTGAGACTGCAATAAAAACCATTATCAACTGATTTCCCCTTATAGATAGATCATTTTTATAGTTCCATTTAAACATCTTATTTTTCTCCTGTAAAAAAAATTTTAAAGCTGTTTTTTGGGTATGGAACACGCTTTTTGTACCATTAAACCCCTTTAAACAGAGAGCATTTGTAATTCTTTTGTTAGTGGAGGTTGTTACAGGGCCATTCTAGCTTCTAGCATTCTAGCTTCTAGACATTTCACTAAATGTCTCTTACTAGTTATCAGATACACAGTGAGAAGCTTGGAGCAAATTAGGAGGAGAGAAAGGATATGGGCCTTCTAATGAAAGTCTTTCTGATGAGTCAAGGAAACCACATCAGTGGCATCAACCTGCGGCATAATCACTCCTCCATGTTTCTGCCTTGGCAGGGAGTCGTCTCGACAGGTCTGGTTTGAGAGCAGGGAGCATGAAAAGTCAGATGGAAGCTTTTCCTCTGAGAAGTTAAAAATAGGCACTCAAAACCATCTTGTTAGAGGAGTTTAATTTTTTAAAGAATATCTGTAAGCCCCTCATAACCGTGGAGCGGTTTTGGATATATGGCTGTTAGTGACGTAAATAAATAAGTAAATACATACACGTGTACACCCACACCCCAAAATGTATCCATCTGATTGATTTTTGTTATATGAAGAGGTATTATTTTTTTCTTGTGGTGCTGCTATTTAAGACATATCTCAGGGCTCTCTTCTGGATTTATCTTCAGAGCCTGAAACATCATCATGAAGAACCCTAGCAGCTGTAAATCTCAATTCTTTGGATGGTGGAGTCGCACACCACCTCACACATTCACTCCACTGTGCCGTGGTATTACCAACGTCATCCCATGGTCTATCAGACCAGAGGAGAAGAAACCTAATCCTATGTGGATCCATAGTCCCAGGGCACCCTAACAGATTGTCTCACAGGGTAGGTCCTCAAAAAATACCCGCTGAAGGAATACATGATAAAATGGAAAATGACTTGGACAATATGAAGTGGTGAGTTTCAGCTAAAAAGATGACAGACTTAAAATTGTGAGGCCAATTTAATTTTGTTTTTTAACTTTCTTAGCTTACTTTAAAATTTTTTACTTAGTTTAGACCAATTTAAAATTTTTCATTTTTTATAATAGAAAATCTCAAATATATACAAAAGTTCAGAGGATCCTATGATGAATCTGTCAAGCCAGCTTCAACAGTTATCAACATATGACCAATTGAAGCAGACTCGCAGAGCCAGGAAGAACTACCGGTTAATTTGGGCCCCAAAGTCATTGCCAGGTGACCTGCCCAATGTCACAGAGCTGCTCAGTGACCCACTGGAAGACAAAAACCTATGCATCCCAACATCAAACAGAATGTTTATCTCCCTATACTAGGACCCCTAAGAGACACTAAGAGAAGCTAGGGTGAAACATAGGAATGAAAGGGAAACTTCTTTCAATTTTTGATTTTCGAAAATGTATATGAGAAATATTAGGGGGAAAAAACCCTTAGTTTTTTTGTGATACATAAGAGCAAGGTAGCAGGTATGTGTATCACAAAAATATCTCCACCCACAGCTTATTTTGCCTCCAGCCAAATGCCCATCAAAGGTAAACTTGTGTGATTAGGCTACCTTCCTTCAATGCTCGCTGTGGTTTTTCACTCTTCTGCAGCCTAGGCAGCAGCTGTTTCCTCAGAGCATGTGGGCTCCAGTGTCTTCTGGGGCTCATCACCCGCCTCATCCCCCTTTCAGTATGGGGAAAGACCGGGTGGGGGGTAGGGAGGCCCTCTCTATATCTCTTCAGTGAGAAATAAAGGATTAAATGCAAATGTGGCTGAGGCACTCAGTCTAACATCAACTTCACTAGCCAACCTTCTCATCCTAGATGCCTAGGCCCAGCACCTGAGAAGTCAAAGGAGCCTCGGTCCAGGTCCACCTGCCCCAGCTTACTCTTCTCCGGAGACTGGCAGGCTCTCCTCCTCCCTCTCACCTCCTTCCTAGCCTGACCAAGGTTCAGCCTCTCACCTACTCCACCCAACATTAAACCAAAACTCCCTTCACCTGCCCCAAGACTTCCAGATGTATACAACAGTGAGTGTTTGGGGTTCATAACAACCTTAGTACAGATTTTCATATTGTGACTCCCTAATTTCATTCTGAAATATATAATTATGACTCTTGTGTAACTTCTACCTCTGATAACGCAGTTTCTGACAAAGTAGGTCACTAGAATATCGGCTTTGTGTCTGCCTACTGCTATTCTAGATACAAATTAGAATCTAGAAAAACCACTAGGTGATAAACGTACGTTTTCAACTGCATTAATAACTGGAAGAACATATATCAATACTTGACCAAAGCTAAGAAAGTAAACAAATGCATAAAATGAACCATCTTAGTGTTTCCAAAAAAGTGCATAAACCTCTCTAGATTTTAACCAACAAATAACCTCTCTGCACTCTATGATTATTTTAATCTTGTTAAGCAGAGGAAAACCTAATTTATGTTAGCAGTTGAGAACATGGCTCTATTGAGGGTATTAACTACCTTTGTTTTATGGACACTTCATCAGTCCACATATAACTAAATCCAACCCCACAAAATTCTTCCACAACTCATTCATCAATTAATGATTATAATCAGAGAGAAAGATTTTTGTTGACTATGATGCATTGCCATACTGAAAAGGTGCATATATTTATTAAATTATTTATTCTTCAAGTCTTTGAATAGAAAGGACTTACAGTGAAGCTCTTTATTACACAAGCCGTTCTACAGGTCCTTGACAGGTAATTCAAACACGTACTGACAGGCCCCACTAATGGGTCATGAAATTCATAAAAGGACAGTTTATAAATTTATTTATTTATTTATTTATTTATTTTGTGGTACGCGGGCCTCTCACTGCTGTGGCCTCTCCCGTTGCGGAGCACAGGCTCCGGACGCGCAGGCTCAGCGGCCATGGCTCATGGGCCCAGCCGCTCCGCGGCATGTGGGATCTTCCCGGACCGGGGCACAGACCCATGTCCCCTGCATTGGCAGGCAGACTCTCAACCACTGTGCCACCAGGGAAGCCCCAGTTTATAAATTTAAAACAAAAGTTACAGCAGCCTCAATTTTAGGAAGCTCATTTTGGTGACACATGATGAAGATCAAGCTTCTATTTCTCAATATCAAATTATAAAATTAACAGTGTTTAGCATCTCTAATGAGGTCTACTAAAATAAAATCCTTCAAAATTGGTACTTCTAGCATTCTTTAAAAATGTTACAGCCAATTTATTAATTCTAATTTAAGTATAAAACACTTTATTAAATATTGAAAAATTCAAGATTTTTAAATTTTTTTACTTTTGTTTAAAAATTCAAGATTTTTGTGATTTGATTGTATGTAATTTTACCTCAAAAGGAAAAAAATTGTAAACAAATATTAAATACTGAAATATTTAAAGGGGAATGTACTCATATCTGCATTTCACTTTGAAATGCAGCAAAAAAATAAGATGGAATGATAGATGAACAGATATGTGATTACAGAAGTAAAATGTTAACTGTAGACTCTAGGTGGTGGGTATATAGGTATTGACTGTACAATTCTTTCAACTTTTCTGTATGTTTGAACATTTTCATAATATAATGTTGGAAAGAAAAAAAGCTTAAGGTAACATCCTTAAACTTGATGCTTACAGCAGCTTTTGTGCTCTTAAGACTAAGAACTAATAGGAAATATAATAGCACAAAATGACTTAAGACATATTATATGAAATAGAATACAAAATTATTAATACAACATTATGACAACCAGGTATACATAGAAAAACAACAAAAGGAGCTGTAGGGCTTTCCTGGTGGCGCAGTGGTTGAGAGTCTGCCTGCCGATGCAGGGGACACGGGTACGTGCCCCAGTCTGGGAAGATCCCACACGCCGCGGAGCAGCTGGGCCCGTGAGCCATGGCCGCTGAGCCTGCGCGTCCGGAGACTGTGCTCCGCAACGGGAGAGGCCACAACAGTGAGAGGCCCGCGTACCGCAAAAAAAAAAAAGGAGCTGTACTAAAATATTAATAAAATTGTCCTAGGATAGTAGGATTATAGGTGATTTCCCCCGCCCTTCTATTTGTCCGACTTTCTTTAATATAATCATATTTATAAATTCTTTCTGTGTACATATAAATATACATATGTATATTTTAAAATATTTGTTGCAAGTACAATGAATGTAAGAAAAATATCAGGGAGGGGGACTGCCATATCTAACTTTAAGGAAAGAAGCAAAATATATTCTGTTTAAAAAAAAAGACTGTGGGTTTACCTCCCTCACCATCACATTTTGTTCCCTCTAGTTTTTGATTCAAATACAGATATGAGTCAATGGTGAACATAAATACACCAAATCAACATGGTCCTTCACTTTTTAATTCACATACTGGTAGTGTATTAAGGTAACAAAAAGACTTAGCTGACACATCCAAGTGTCAGTGCCTTATTATTCTCAGAATCCATAAAGAGGTAATATTCATAATAGAAAAAAGCATGCAATCCACTGCAGGAGAATATAACTTATTACAAAAGTAGTCATTTTTGTTAAACAATCAAGAGCTAAACCAAATGTCTTATAAATAGGCCTCTTTCTAGACTCTAGCCTAATTGCCTCTACCTAGGAGAAGCTAGTCGGTTGAGCACCACTCCTTTTGAGACGGCAGCAAGAACCACATTAAGTCATCCACCTCCTTGAGTCACAAGGGGACATGTGAATTTGAGCCCCAGGCACGGACTTAGATAAGTCACTTCATCTCTCACTGCCTCAATCTCTTCCTCTATAAAATCAGGGTCTGCTAAGGTCCCTTCCAGGTCAAAAATTCTCTGAATTTCAGGCAACAGGCTCTGAGAAACTAAGCAAGGAACGGGTCTCCTTGAGCACCACCCAGCCTATCCGTGGATATAGAAAATCTGGCAGCATAAAAACATGTAAATTCATGAAGAGGAACAACTCCATAGAATGCCCTTCACCCAAAAAGCATCTTGAGATACAAACGTGGAAACGAACAGACATGACGTCACCCCATGTTACTAATCATGGGATTCATCCCCATTAGAGGGCTTTTTTGAAAAATCCATGCAATCCCCGCCCCCCAGCTCGAACTCTAAACACATCATTAATTCTATTTTCAAAGGTTCAAATAAAGGTGGCAGAAACAGTTATAGAAAAAAAACAAAGATAATACCTGGATGTTTTCTTCACATCTACTTTAACTGTAAGTGATTTCTTCCGAAGAACAGAAGATGAAGGTTTCGAGTCAGAAAGTTTTTTACTCTTATCAAGTCGGTTATGGGAAGAGTTGCTCTCTTTTCTGCCAGCCCCTTCTTTCTTTATTTTGTCCTTCCGTTTGTCATTACAGGGTCTCAAACCAACGTCGCTTTTATCTGAATGAGTGCAGGTAGTGCAGTCTTTCTTAGATGGCTTAAAAGGCTCTTTGACTTGCCCACCTTCAGTCTCTCTCCCTCTTCCAGCATTAAAGCAATCGGACTCTCTATTTACAGGGCCTTTTTGAGAACCGAATTTTCTATCTTCCTCCTTAGAGTACTTCTGAGTTCTTCCATCATAAAAGTCCTGGTCCCCATCTGAGGTCTTACGATGTTTGTGGCGATAGTCACAGGATACCTTGGCTGCTGAACTGGTCTCTGGGAATTCCCTCGGAGCATATCGAAGAGTTTGGGGTCCAAGGTTCCATTGATCTTTCTTCTCTTGGTAAGAAGGGAGAAAATGCCTGGACTTCCACTGCGGGCTCCTGGGAGGCTCTCTGTTTTCATACCTCTCCACGTCTTGAGGTCTTTTTGATGTGTGTCCATATTTTCTGAAATCACGATCCTCAGGATACCTGTGTTGACATAAAGCAGTTTACACTTGCACTAGAGAGAAGTGAGAATTTATGTGTGTGGAATGTTGGGCAACATGGCTTTAAATGCAGAGCACAGTGGCAAGTTAACCTATAATCCCTGAAGCCAACTCATAGATGCACAAGGCACTTAGGAAAATAGCATCATTTTTTTTTAATATTCTAGCCATCAACATGATTCACTCTAAAAATAAACACTTCACTACTACCAGTGGACCAAAACTACATTACAATGCTTTTAATCTTTTTAGACAAAAGCTTTTCAAGGTGGTTATCTTCAACCACAAAGTAAAGAGACTTTTTTTACTTGAGTCTTTATACCAAATTACCCAGGTTTAATGTTATCCTATACCTCGTCTGAAAAGAGCTCCTTTTCTCAAAATCTTCAGAGCCTCTTCTAAGTGACTGAGAATATTTTTCATCTTGTATCCTCTGGTGCCTCAATTCATCTTCATGCCACTGTCCTTCGAATCTAAAAGAATCTGCTATTGACCTCAGAGGTGGTTTCCCTCCTTTTCCACTTCCTCTAACTCTGTGGTCATCAGGAAAATACCTTCCTTGCACTTTCTGGGGATAACAATTCCTCTGGTGCTCCTTGTAGAGTACACCTTCTGAGTATTTGGGCATATACTGAGATCTTCTGTTACTATCATCCCCTCTTCCTGGTAAATATACTTGGGGAGGCTTATAAGTATAAAAATTTTCTAAAGAGTTTCTTCTTATGTTTGGGGAAGATGATCTATGTTCATAAGATCGGTAATGTAGAGTTTCACGAGAAGGAATCCTTGGTTTACTCTGTCCATGTTTCTCATTGTCCATTCTCCAAGTGACAGGTCTTTTTGGATCCTTCCTATATTCATAGCCATAATGCTCAGGTCTTTGCTTGTAGTGTTCAGAATTTCTAGGTACTGGTGATAAAGACCTATGTAAACAAATACAGAAAAGTTCAGTCCATTCAAAGACAATAGACTAAGTTTGTCTTAACATGACTTACCCAAATAAAACATTTGCTTTTCCCTGCTTCTTCCACTCAAATTAAATTCATCAATTTGTGATATTTGCATTCTAAATTGTTCACTTGGGAGTCTGATTATGCTTCCGCCCGATTCAACAAGCATACTCTTTTCATCTTAACTAATGTACCCCATGTGCATATCAAAATGAGCTGAGCACACCCATCCTGTTGGAGGAGGACCAGCTTAGGTATGCAGCAGGATCTATTTTGGAAGATTGCTGACAGCAAAGTTCTGGCAAAAGGGCCAGTCAACAAAAGCTTACATCAGGTTCAATAGTCAAGTAAGAAATAAGCAGAAGGAGGGCTAGATTCACACAAGTAAATATGTAGGAGTCTCTGGAAAACTGAACATAACCTCTGAAATTAAATTAGATTCCAAGAGTTTATGATGCACAATAAATCCAAACTCAGACCCAAAACTGACCCCACAGTTTCCCCAATTGATTGTCTACTCTCTCTACTAAGTTTATATCAAGAAGCAAAAACTACATCCTTGAACAGTAAGTGGAGAGGGTGGGAGGAAGAGGGCCTTTGCCAATGAAGCAACTGACAAAGGATTAATCTCCAAAATTTATAAGCAGCTCATGCAGCTCAATAACAAAAAAACAAACAACCCAATCCAAAAATGGGCAGAAGACCTAAATACACATTTCTCCAAAGAAGATATACAGACTGCCAACAAACACATGAAAGAATGCTCAACATCACTAATCATTAGAGAAATTCAAATCAAAACTACAATGAGATATCATCTCACACCAGTCAGAATGGCCATCATCAAAAAATCTGGAAACAATAAATGCTGGAGAGGGTGTGGAGAAAAGGGAACACTCTTGCACTGCTGGTGGGAATGTGAATTGGTTCAGCCACTATGGAGAACAGTATGGAGGTTCCTTAAAAAACTACAAATAGAACTACCATATGACCCAGCAATCCCACTACTGGGCATATACCCTGAGAAAACCAAAATTCAAAAAGACTCATGTACCAAAATGTTCATTGCAGCTCTATTTACAATAGCCAGGACATGGAAACAACCTAAGTGCCCATCATCAGATGAATGGATAAAGAAGATGTGGCACATGTGTACAATGGAATATTACTCAGCCATAAAAAGAAACGAAATTGAGCTATTTGTAATGAGGTGGATAGACCTAGAGTCTGTCATACAGAGTGAAGTAAGTCAGAAAGAGAAACACAAATACCGTATGCTAACACATATATATGGAATTTAAGAAAAAAATGTCATGAAGAACCTAGGGGTAAGACAGGAATAAAGACACAGACCTACTAGAGAATGGACTTGAGGATATGGGGAGGGGGAAGGGTAAGCTGTGACAAAGCGAGAAAGAGGCATGGACATATATACACTACCAAACGTAAGGTAAATAGCTAGTGGGAAGCAGCCACATAGCACAGGGAGATCAGCTCGGTGCTTTGTGACCTGGAGGGGTGGGATAGGGAGGGTGGGAGGGAGGGAGATGCAAGAGGGAGGAGATATGGGAACATATGTATATGTATGACTGATTCACTTTGTTGTAAAGCAGAAACTAACAACACAGAGATTGTAACTTTGGTGAATGTGTGCTTTAATGCAGCTATAATGCTCTCCAGGGACAGCACATCCTTTCTGTAACTACCTTCTCCAATACCTCAGCATTGCCAACATGGAGCCTTTCATTCCAACTGAGGAGGAAGGCTCCTAGGAGTATCTGGGGAAACAGCCTGAGTTACCCAGACTTGAGGTTAAGAGAGAGGAGTGACACTATCTGGAACACAACAAAGTTCAAATTGGCACCTGGGGACCTTTCCTCCCATCTGACCTGTCCAATCTTCCAATTTCCTCCCTGAGGGTTTAATGTCTTCTAACCAATGAGGCAGCTACCCTTGCAGCTTTTGTTATCGCCCCCTCTGCAGCAGCTGCCACGGAGTTGGAGTAACCAGGAGCAAAAGCCTTTCCTTTTGGTGACATGTCTGGGTCCTTCCTACGAGAAACGAGGCTGATTTATCTTCCTCACGTACATACTGGGATTTATACACTGGACTTGCCAATATCTCCCTTTAGAGTCACCAAGCTAGAGGTACTGGCAAGTGCATTATTTAGCTGAAGTAGAAACTCCATCATCCAGCTGGCTGCACCTCTTCACAGGAAGAAGCAACTGGAGCCTCCGAGGACTTCCTGGAAGACTTCATCTCTTCCACTGCTAAGGAGAAAAGCTGGCAGCCAGAGGCTGAGGTCTTCCAGACTGATGAAAAACTCAATCTCTTACTTTAATCCTTACCTCACATGGAATACTGCTTTGATATTATATTTCATCTCAGGGTTCTATTGTACAGAGCCCCTTTCTTCTGAAGGAGATTGCTGGAATGGTGGCTATTATTTTTAGTTCTCCTAAAGGGACAAAAGAGACCCAAAGAGTCTGTTGGGAGACAATTCTCCTTGGATGTCTTGTGCTCTGCATGCCTCCTGAGCTTTTGTTCCAAGGCAAACTGCCTGGGAAGATGGGGATAGGGCTTCCCTAAGGGGCAGAGGGCCAATGTGCTTGCTGTCCAGGATAACAAGATAATGTCTCCTCCAAGGCAAAGGCTGGGCAGGGTTGCTTGCTGTCCCTAATGGGGCTCGGGTTCCTCAGCTATGTCAGCATCGCCCACCCTCAGGGGACTAGAGGTAAGGGGAGCACAGGAACATGAAGCTCAAGTCGCCTGCTGCATATGAGTAATAAAGGCCTTTGTCTCTGATCCAAAAGTGCCTTGTGACACACTAATGTGCTAGCTTGCAAGTCGGGTAAGATATCAGACCCTTTACAGTTGGTGACAAAGAGTCCTGAGAAGGCATCCAGAAATCAGGCACTAAGCTTGGCAGGGTCTTTTGCGCCCCTTCACCAGAGCCTACCACAAAAGGGTGAAACAAAATGACCTCTGTGAGGCCCTCCATGTTCAAGCCATTTGCTTCTTTGCATTCCCTTTTCTTTCTGAAGTTCCTCCCCATTACAATTTGGTCTTGTGAACTACAAAATGAAAACTGTTGAAGAAATGATTGATTAGTCATTGGAGAATCATAATGAACAAGCATCATGACCAAGCCGTATTAACATGAAAAATCTTGATCTGTCTTTTGCGTATGTAATTGTGGTCCTCTTTAAAGTTCTAAAATGTACTAGTCACTTTCACAGCTCTGCACCTTTGCTCTTGTCATCCCCTTAACTGGAATACTTTTCTTCTCTCTTTCTGCATTTAAAAATTCTACCCATCATTGAGAATTCCCTGGCAGTCCAGTGGTTAGGACTCCGCACTCTCACTGCCAAGGGCCCAGGTTCAGTTCCCGGTCGGGGAACTAAGAGTGCACAAGCTACACGATGAGGCCAAAAAAAAGAAAAAAAAATTCTACCCATCCTTAAATCTCATCTCTTCTTTGAAGACTTTCTTGGTATCCCTCCTTCCCCTCCACAAAAGCAGAACTATTCCCTCCCTGTGGATCCAGAATACCTTGTCCCAGTCAGTAGTAGCACAACACTTTTCCTACAGTATCATAGTTGCCTATGGTGTCAATCTGCCCAGTCAGGCTGCGTGCTTGCTGAGGCCCTGTACACAAATTTGCCTTTGTAGCCCCAGAACCTGCCTATAGCAGGTATACAGTAAAAACTGGTTAAATTGTTCCAATCTAATTATATATACTATTGATACTACCAACAAGCAAAGAGGAGAGTTGATTTATAATTGAGTTGTTCAAAATTCTATTACTCTGCCATGAAGAAGAAGACATAGGAAACTCCCAATTTCTTCAAACATATTGATTATGAAAATAATTAAACTGAATATACACTGAAGAGTTCTAAACCACTTACTGATGCAAAATATATAACACTCTCAAAGGTGTTTCTCAGTCTTCCTTTCTGTGGCCATTGCATTTCTTTTATTATGGATTAATTCTAGCTGCCAGCCATAATTAAAGAA
Source organism: Aethalodelphis obliquidens (assembly GCF_003676395.1). Classification (NCBI taxonomy): domain Eukaryota; kingdom Metazoa; phylum Chordata; class Mammalia; order Artiodactyla; family Delphinidae; genus Aethalodelphis; species Aethalodelphis obliquidens. The sequence continues at coordinate 2,964,234 of NW_020838043.1, read as the reverse complement.
AGCTGTCAGGTCCTAGAATCTAGAAATATAAGGTCGATCACTATAAAGCAGCTACTGTGAATAACCAAGTCCACGAGCTTATTAAAATAGGTTCTTAACAATACTGGTGAATTTGAAAGTCGAAGCACATACCAAACCCATGCTTACACTGCTAAACTAAGGACTGCTCACCTGTGCCTCCACCTGGGGGATCTAGAGCGTGACCGTGCCATCCTTTGACATGTGAGCCACTATCCACTTTTTACACTGCAAAGAAACACAATATTAGCAAGTTTGTAGAACTGGCCTGCAACCCGCTCTAAAAACAGTGAACGCCACTGACAAAAAGTAATTTAAGCCCTCTGTGCCTCAGTTTCCTCATAGGACCCACCTTATTGGAATCTTGTAAGGATAAAATGAATTAGATCAAGGGTCAGCAAGCTTCTTCTGTAAAGGGCCAGAGAGTAACTATTTTTGGTTTTGCAGGCCATATAAGGTCTCTATCACATTATCTTCTTCTTTTTAAAAAAATGCTTAAAAAATATAAAAACCATTTGGGCCACAAAAAACAGGCCCCAAAGGGCTCCAAATGCGTCGTAGTTTCATGATCCCTGAGTTAAGGCATGAAATGAGCTTAGAATATTGCCTGGCACACAGCAACTGATAAATAAGTGTTTCAAAAAGAGGAAAAACTTCCCCAGAATTCCTCTATCTGAGCACAACCACTACTACCCCTTCCCAACTTCCGCTGTTGGTTATGTACATATAATCGCAGTTACGTTCATATAATCACAGTCAACATCTTTAGGAATACTTGATGATATATCCTACTTTTAAAACTGTCAGATAATAAGAATTACAATGCCTAATAATCATACTCAATTGCCACCTAACTTCTATCAGATAAACATACCAAAACTTAATTAAGCATGATTAGACATTTAGTTTGCTTCTGATTTTTTGCTAAAACAAATAATGTCAAATAAGTAAATTTTAAAAGACATATAAACTTGATTTTTAAAATATTTTTCAGTCTTTAAAAGAAACTGATAGGTTTAGGAGCTGAATTAAAAAAATATGATTTGGGTATAAACTTTCATACTATTATTTACATTTCAGTAGTCTTCCTCGGTTTTGATACTATAATTACATAGTGCCCAACTTACTGTCTCCAAACCCCTGATGGCTTTCAAAATTACTGCCATGGGCCCATGAATAATACATACAGCCACCATACACAGACTATAGAATGAATAAGTATATGTCTCATATATTAGAACCTCTATTTTGCAAATTTCTGAAGATACTATGGCCACTGTTAAAATATAAATGGCTTCTTGTCACTATGTAGTTTTTCCACTGACTGATACAAAAAGTACAACTATAACTATGTGGGCATTGGTTTGAAAAGGGAGTCCTCATAGTCAAACATTTGAAAACTACTATTATAATAAATTTCAGAAGGAAGTAATAGCATATAAGATCAAAGGACTTGAACTAGATCACTCACCAGAAGTACATTCAATTCAATTCATTTAGTTACACACTGCTTCTTTCCAAAAAGAATGTGAGGCTAGGAAGAACAATTAGTTCAGATGTACTATGAAATTAAGACAGTAAAGGGGAAAGTGTTTTCTTAGTAACTAAAAATAAAAAAATGTTCATTGCAGCTCTATTTACAATAGCCAGGACATGGAAGCAACCTAAGTGTCCATCGACAGATGAATGGATAAAGAAGATGTGGCACATATATACAATGGAATATTACTCAGCAATAAAAAGGAACGAAATTGAGTTATTTGTAGTGAGGTGGATGGACCTAGAGTCTGTCCTACAGAGTGAAGTAAGTCAGAAAGAGAAAAACAAATACCGTATGCTAACACATATATATGAAATCTAAAAAAAAAAAAAAAAAAAAAAAGGTAATGAAGAACCTAGGGGCAAGACAGGAATAAAGACACAGACCTACTAGAAAATGGACTTGAGGACACGGGGAGGACACATGGACATATATGCACTACCAAATGTAAAATAGATAGCTAGTGGGAAGCATCTGCATAGCACAGGGAGATCAGCTTGGTGCTTTGTGACCAGCTAGAAGGGTGGGATAGGGAGGGTGGGAGGGAGGGAGACGTGAGAGGGAAGAGATATGGGGATATATGTATATGTATAACTGATTCACTTCATTATAAAGCAGAAACTAATACACCATTGTAAAGCAATTATACTCCAATAAAAATGTTGAAAAAAAAAGTATTCATTTAACAAATGCTACTGAGTACCTATTATTTGCCTGGCACTGTTCTGGGGAGACAGCAGTGAAGAGAAACAGGCAAAAATTCCTGCCCTCCTGGAGCTTACATTCTACTGAGGGAACTTATAATTTAATTAAAGAAGCTTTGGGCATATACCTATTAAATTGAACAAATATAATAAACCCAAAGGTTGTGCGAGAGACACCAAATACTGTTGGTGATGATGAAAAAGTATATCTTTCCCAGAGGGTAATTTTTTTATCCATTTTATTTTTTGAAGAACACTTACTGAAATATAATTCACATTACCGTACAACTCACCTATTTAAGTGTACAGTTCAATGTTTTTAGTATATTCACAGGGATGCATAACCATCACCACAATCTAATTTTGGAATATTTTCATCCCCACTAAAAGAAACCCCATTAGCAGTCACTCCCCATTCCTCTCCTCCTTAGATTAGCCTCTGAGAACCACTAATCTACTTTCGGTTCCTATGTATTTACCTACTCTGTACCTTTCATATAAACGGAATCATACAAATATGTGATCCTTTGTGACTGGCTTCTTTCCCTTAGCATAATGTTTTCAAGGGTTTTACCATGTATCACTAGTTCATCCTTTTTACGGCCGAATAATACTCCATTGTATGGGTACACCACATTTTGAGATTCACTGATCTCTCAATGGACATTTGGGTTGTTTCTATTTTTTTGGTTATTATGAATAATGCTGCTATGAACATTTGTGTACAAGTTTTTGTGTAGACACAGTTTTTCGTCTCTCTTGGGTACAAACCTAGGAGTAGAAATGCTGGGTCATACAATAACTCTACGTTTAACTTCTTGGGAGACTGCCAAACTTTTCCAAAGCAGCTACATCATTTTACATTCCCATCAGCAATGTATGAAGGTTCCAATTTTTCCACATCCCCAATAACATTTGTTATTGTCTGTCTCTTCAATTATAGCTATCCTAGTGGGGGTGAAGTGGTTCCTCACCACAGTTTTGATTTGCATTTCCCTAATGATAGGTAACCTTGAAATATGTAAGAAATTATGAAACTAATCATGCCTACTTTCCTTTAAACTAATAATTTCAGTTTAAATGTATTATTCTAAGGTAATAATTTAAAAGAAAAAAGCAGCTATATATACTAAGATGTTTATATAAGCTTCATTTATAATAGGAAAGAAAAAAATCCATCCAAACTAGTTATAACCCAAATGCCCAACAATCAGTAAAAGATTAAACAAATTTAAAATACATGCGTCTAGTCACTCCCTACCTTTCTCCTAGCCTTACATATGTCTTTTCCTCCATATATCCTATTCGTCCACCACAGCAAACTACTTGCTTTTCCCTGATCAGGCTGTTCTGTTCATATCACATAGATGGCTTTCCCTCACTCTGCCTGACAAATCCCTATGCTTTCAGGACTGTTTGACCATAATCTCCCCTGAAATTCTTTCTTTAACTTTCTTTCTTTCCCCCTGAGTTTCTTTCTTCTTGGGAATTCTGAGTTTATTCTGCAATTATTTCAATACATTGTGATTATTTGTTTACATAATTGTATTTATTTCAACAGGCAAAAGACACCAAACAGCACATTACAGAACAGAAAACTCAAATGACCTATGGACATCTGAGACGTTCAACCTCAGCAGTAATTGAGGAAATACCAATTCAGATCATAACCATGCCACACCTGTCAGAATGACAAAAAACAAACAAACCAAAAAGCCCTGAAGTTGCATATTCCAGAGTATTGGTGAGGCTGTGGAAAGATGGGAACAAGATGGGGACTCTCGTATACTGCTAAGCAGGTGAGTATACACATGTATAACCACTTTGGAAGGGGTTGGCAGTACCCGTTAAACTTGAACACGCTCATATCCTATGACCCAGCAGTTCCACTCAGGGATAGACCTTAGAGTGGTGGTTCTCCAACTTTAGTGCACGGCAGAATTACCTGAAAGGCTGGTTACAACACACAATGCTGGGTTCTCTTCTGGGGTGGCCCCACTTCTAGCAAGTTCCCAGGTGATGCGGATTCTGCTGGCCCCAGGACTATAAAACTACTGATTTAAAGAGAAAGGTGTAGGTCACTTGGGAGAAAATGTTTACAAGTGAGATTTACTGGTTATGTGAGAAAAAAAGTATTACTTAGAATATTTTCCTCTGCTAATATTAAAATTATCTTTATTAAAATTCAAACTAGTAGATAGCCTCATCAACCAGAGGGAAGACAGCAGAAGCGAGAAGAATTACAATCCTGCAGCCTGTAGAACAAAACCACATTCGGGGCTTCCCTGGTGGCGCAGTGGTTGAGAGTCCGCCTGCTGATGCAGGGGACACGGGTTCGTGCCCTGGTCTGGGAAGATCTGACATGCCGCGGAACGGCTGGGCCTGGGAGCCATGGCTGCTGGGCCGGCGCATCCGGAGCCTGTGCTCTGCAACAGGAGAGGCCACAGCGGTGAGAGGCCCGCGTACCGCAAAGGAAAAAAAAAAAAACAACACATTCACAGAAAGGTAGACGAGATGAAAAGGCAGAGGGCTATGTACCAGATGAAGGAACAAGATAAAACCCCAGAAAAACAACTAAACGAAGTGGAGATAGGCAACCTTCCAGAAAAAGAATTCAGAATAATGATAGTGAAGATGATCCAGGACCTCGGAAAAGGAATGGAGGCAAAGATCAAGGAGACGTGAGAAATGTTTAACAAAGATCTAGAAGAATTAAAGAACAAACAGAGATGAACAATACAATAACTGAAATGAAAACTACACTAGAAGGAATCAATAGCAGAATAACTGAGGCAGAAGAATGGATAAGTGACCTGGAAGACAGAATGGTGGAATTCACTGCTGCAGAACAGAATAAAGAAAAAAGAACGAAAAGAAATGAAGACAGCCTAAGACACCTATGGGACAACATTAAACACAAGAACATTCACATTTTAGGGGTCCCAGAAGGAGAAGAGAGAGAAAGGACCCAAGAAAATATCTGAAGAGATTACAGTCGGAAAAATCCCTAACATGGGAAAGGAAATAGCCACCCAAGTCCAGGAAGCGCAGAGAGTCCCATACAGTATAAACCCAAGGAGAAACACGCCAAGACACATAGTAATCAAACTGACAAAAATCAAAGACAAAGAAAAATTATTGAAAGCAGCAAGGGAAAAACGACAAATAACATACAAGGGAACTCCCATTAGGTTAACAGCTGATTTCTCAGCAGAAACTCTACAAGCCAGAAGGGAGTGGCATGATATACATAAAGTGATGAAAGGGAAGAACCTACAACCAAGATTACTCTACCTGGCAAGGAACTCATTCAGATTCGATGGAGAAATCAAAAGCTTTACAGACAAGCAAAACCTAAGAGAATTCAGCACCACCAAACCAGTTCTACAACAAATGCTAAAGGAACTTCTCTAAGGAAACACAAGAAAAGAAAAACACTTACAAAAACAAACCCAAAACAATTAAGAAAATGGTCATAGGAACATACATATTGATAACTACCTTAAACGTGAATGGATTAAACGCTCCAACCAAAAGACACAGGCTTGCGGAATGGATGCAAAAACAAGACCCATATATATGCTGTCTACAAGAGACCCACTTCAGACCTAGGGACACATACAGACTGAAAGTGAGGGGATGGAAAAAGATATTCCATGCAAATGGAAATCAGAAGAAAGCTGGAGTAGCAGTACTCCTATCAGATGAAATAGACTTTAAAATAAAGAATGTTACAAGAGACAAAGAAGGACACTACGTAATGATGAAGGGATCAATCCAAGAAGATATAACAATTATAAATATATATGCATCCAACATAGGAGCGCCTCAATACATAAGGCAACTGCTAAGAATTGTAACAGAGGACATTGAAAGTAACACCATAATAGTGGGGGACTTTAACACCTCACTTACACCAATGGACAGATCATCCAAACAGAAAATCAATAAGGAAACACAAGCTTTAAATGACACAATAGACCAGAGAGATTTAATGGATATTTATAGGACATTCCAACCAAAAACAGCAAATTACACTTTCTTCTCAAGTGCGCACAGAACATTCTCCAGAATAGATCACATCTTGGGTCACAAATCAAGCCTCAGTAAATTTAAGAAAATCGAAATCATATCAAGCATCTTTTCTGACCTCAGCACTATGAGATTAGAAAACAACTTCAGGGAAAAAAACGTAAAAAACACAAAACACATGGAGGCTAAACACATGGAGGCTATTTATTACTAAATAACCAAGAGATCACTGAAGAAATCAAAGAGGAAATCAAAAAATACCTAGAAACAAATGTCAATGAAAACACGACGATCCAAAACCTATGGGAGGCAGCAAAAGCAGTTCTAAGAGGGAAGTTTATAGCTATACAAGCCTACCTCAAGAAACAAGAAAAATCTCAAATAAACAATCTAACCTTACACCTAAAGGAACGAGAGAAAGAAGAACAAACAAAACCCAAAGTTAGCAGAAGGAAAGAAATCATAACGATCAGAGCAGAAAAAAATGAAATAGAAACAAACAAAACAATAGCAAAGATAAATAAAACTAAAAGCTGGTTCTTTGAAAAGATAAACAAAATTGATAAACCATTAGCCAGACTCATCAAGAAAAAGAGGGAGAGGACTCAAATCAATAAAATTAGAAACAAAAACGGAGAAGTTACAGCAGACACCGCAGAAATACAAAGCATCCTAAGAGACTACTACAAGCAACTCTATGCCAATAGAATGGACAACCTGGAAGAAATGGACAAATTCTTAGAAAGGTATAACCTTCCAAGACTGAACCAGGAAGAAAGAGAAAATATGAACAGACCAATCACAAGTAATGAAATTGAAACTGTGATTAAAAATCTTCCAACAAACAAAAATCCAGGACCAGATGGTTTCACAGGTGAATTCTATCAAACATTTAGAGAAGAGCTAACACCCATCCTTCTCAAACTCTTCCAAAAAATTTCAGAGGAAGGAACACTCCCAAACTCATTCTATGAGGCCACCATCACCCTGATACCAAAACCAGACAAAGATACTACAAAAAAAGAAAATTACACACCAATATCACTGATGAATATAGATGCGAAAATCCTCAACAAAATACTAGCAAACAGGATCCAACAACACATTAAAAGGATCATACACCATGATCAAGTGGGATTTATCCCAGGGATGCAAGGATTCTGCAATATACGCAAATCAATGTGATACACCATATTAACAAATTGAAGGAGAAAAACCATATGATCATCTCAATAGATGCAGAAAAAGCTTTTGACAAAATTCAACACCATTTATGATAAAAACTCTCCAGAAAGTGGGCATAGAGGGAACCTACTTCAACATAATAAAGGCCACATACGCCAAACCCACAGCAAACATAATTCTCAATGGTGAAAAACTGAAAGCATTTCCACGAAGATCAGGAACAAGACAAGGATGTCCACTCTCACCACTATTATTCAACATAGTTTTGGAAGTCCTAGCCATGTCAATCAGAGAAGAAAGAGAAATAAAAGGAATACAAATTGGAAAAGAAGAAGTAAAACTGTCACTGTTTGCAGATGACATGTTACTATACATAGAGAATCCTAAAGATGCTACCAGAAAACTACTAGAGCTAATCAATGAATTTGGTACAGTAGCAGGATACAAAATTAATGCACAGCAATCTCTTGCATTCCTATACACTAATGATGAAAAATCTGAAAGAGAAATTAAGGAAACACTCCCATTTACCGCTGCAACAAAAAGAATAAAATACCTAGGAAAAAACCTACCTAGGGAGACAAAAGACCTGTAGGCAGAAAACTATAAGACACCGATGAAAAAAATTAAAGATGATACCAACAGATGGAGAGATATACCATGTTCTTGGATTGGAAGAATCAATATTGTGAAAATGACTATACTACCCAAAGCCATTTACAGATTCAATGCAATCCCTATCAAATTACCAGTGGCATTTTTTTTAAAGAACTAGAACAAAAAATCTTAAAATTTGTATGGAGACACAAAAGATCCCGAATAGCCAAAGCAGTCTTGGGGGAAAGCAACGGAGCTGGAGGAATCAGACTCCCTGACTTCAGACTATACTACAAAGCTACAGTAATCAACACAATATGGTACTGGCACAGAAACAGAGATCAATGGAACAGGATAGAAAGCCCAGAGATAAACACACACACCTGTGGTCAACTAATCTATGACAAAGGAGGCAAGGATATACAATGGAGAAAAGACAGTCTCTTCAATAAGTGGTGCTGGGAAAACTGGACAGCTACATGTAAAAGAATAAAATTAGAACACTCCCTAACACCATACACAAAAATAAACTCAAAATGGATTAGAGACCTAAATGTAAGACCGCACACTATAAAACTCTTAGAGGAAAACATAGGAAGAACGCTCTTTGACATAAATCACAGCAAGATCTGTTTTGATCCACCTCCTAGAGTAATGGAAATAAAAACAAAAATAAACAAATGGGACCTAATGAAACTTCAAAGCTTTTGCACAGCAAAGGAAACCATAAACAAGACGAATAGACAACCCTCAGAATGGGTTGTCTCCTTGCAAATGAATCAACGGACAAAGGATTAATCTCCAAAATATATAAACAGCTCACACAGCTCAATATTAAAAAAACAAACAACCCAATCCAAAAATGGACAGAAGACCTAAATAGACATTTCTCCAAAGAAGACATACAGATGGCCAAGAAGCACATGAAAAGCTGCTCAACATCACTAATTACTAGAGAAATGCAAATCAAAACTACAATGAGGTATCACCTCACACCAGTTAGAATGGGCATCATCAGAAAATCTACAAACAACAAATGCTGGAGAGGGTGTGGAGAAAAGGGAACCCTCTTGCACTGTTGGTGGGAAGGTAAATTGATACAGCCACTATGGAGAACAGTACGGAGGTTCCTTAAAGAAGTAGAAACAGAATTACTATATGACCCAGCAATCCCACTACTGGGCATATACCCAGAGAAAACCATAATTCAAAAAGACACATGCACCCCAATGTTCATTGCAGCAGTATTTATAATAGCCAGGTCATGGAAACAACCTAAATGCCCATCCACAGACGAATGGATAAAGAAGTTGTGGTACATATATACAATGGACTATTACTCAGCCATAAAAAGGAACGAAATTGGTTCATTTGTAGAGATGTGGATCCATCTAGAGACTGTCATACAGAGTGAAGTCAGAAAGAGAAAAACAAATATCGTATATTAACACATATATGTGGAATCTAGAAAATGGTATAGATGAACCGGTTTGCAGAGCAGAAATTGAGACACCGAAGTAGAGAAAAAAACGAATGGACACCAAGAGTGGAAAGCGGTAGAGGGTGGGGGTTGTGGTGGGATGAATTGGGAGATTGGGATTGACATGTATACACTGATGTGCATAAAATGGATGACTAACAAGAAAAAAAAATTCAAACTATTCACTCAAAAATGGGTGCATTTTTTTGCATATAAATTACACCTCAAAGCTGTAAAAACGTTACCTTTGGGGTGATGTAAGTGCTGTAAGATTAGAGCAGATATTATGGAGATGGTTGCACAACTCTGCAAACATACCAAAAATCACTGAATTGTACATTTTAAACCTGTAAAATATATCTCAATAAAGCTTTTGTTTTAAAGTTAACTTTATTTGCATTTGCTTTTTTGGGTGCATCAGCTAGTAATGAACAGTAGTAGCTCAGGGGCTTAATGCATAAGACAGGAGAGTTAATTTAAATCCTAGAGTCTGAGCTAAGATGGTTTTTACATTTTTTTTTCTTTCCTTTTTTTTTTTTTTTTTTTTTGCGGTATGTGGGCCTCTCACTGTTGTGGCCTCTCCCACTGCGGAGCACAGGCTCCAGACGTGCAGGCTCAGCGGCCATGGCTCACGGGCCCAGCTGCTCCGAGGCATGTGGGATCCTCCCAGACCGGGGCACAAACCCGTGTCCCCTGCATCGGCAGGCGGACTCTCAACCACTGCGCCACCAGGGAAGCCCGGTTTTTACATTTTTTAAGTGTTGTTTAAAAAGAAGAATATGCAACAGAGACTGTATGTGGCCCACAAAGTCTAAAATATTTACTATCTGGTCCTTTACAAAAAAGATTGCTGATCCCTGATTTAAACTAACTTACTTGTGACTAGCAAAGTTAATCAAAGGATGCTTTAAGACAGAGAGGGCGAGAAAAAAAAAAAAGAAAAGGCAGAAACACCAGCAGCGTTTGTGACTGGGGCGAAGGAGATGCCAATTACAAAAGAGAAATTCATTTATACTGCTCCTTTGGAGTGAACTGTGTAGGGGCAGTGAGTGAATTTGTGTGCCCTTGGACATGGAAAGATGAATGGACAGCAGGGGCATCCACTCCCAGGAGGATGCTGAAGGGGATGCTGGTGTCAAAAAAGGCCACCCCAACCAGGACTGCACTGGACACATACGCTCACCCAGCTGAAAGCAATTCTCCTCCTCCATGACATCACTTCCCCCTCTCCATTAGGTCCCTCCCATCACCCTACTACCTCTCTCTCCATTTACAACCAAATTCCTCAGAGGGCTGACTGTTTACCACAGTCATTCTCTCCCATTCTTCTCCCCCCATTCTACTTGGCCCCTCACCAATCTAGCTTTCCACTCCACCAAACTGCTCCAGTCAAGATCACTAACGAAATCCATGTTACTAAATCCAATGGCTATTTTCCCTCCTTCTCCTGGATCTACCAGCAGCACTTGATGGTCAATCACACCTTCCTCCCAGAAACATTTTCTTCACTTGGATTCCAGAATACTACACTTTCCTGGTTTTCCTCCTACCCCTAACAATGCTTTCTGTCTCCTTTGCTGGTTTTTCCTCACCTCCCCCCTCAGCAGCCTGACCCCTAAATAGTGAACACAGTCTTCCTCTAAATAGTGACTTCAGTCTTTGAGTCTCATTGTCTACACTCTCTTCCCAGTCTGCACTTTCCTTCAGTCTCATGGCTTTAAATACTCTCTATATACTAACAACCCCCAAATTGACATCTCCAGCCCTCACCTATCCTCTGTGTTGCACTCTTCCACATCCAAAAGCCTATTGGATGCTGTAAACATGTCCAAGAGCAAACTCCTGACCTTCCTCCGAAATCTGCTCCTCCCAAGGTCTGTTCCACCTCAATAAATGGCAACTCTATCCTTAGAGTTTTCAACAAAGAGGAAACATAACTGTCCAATAAACATACAAAAAGATATTCAACACTACCTACTAGGAAGATAAAATTAAAACGAAGAGATACCATTTCATACTCATTAGATTTGCAAAAATTTTAGTCTGATGATCCCCATGTGTTTACAAGAAAGTGGAAAAAGAGAATTTCTCAACTGAGGAAAATTCCTCCCCCCAAAAAAACATGAAGCAGAAGAAAACTCTAACTGTATACTCTAAACAGAATTAAATATATCCAAAAGCATTTAGGAATATATATTTTAAAAAACGCACCTTGAATCAGAAATTTAAAAACTAAGAACAGAAACATACCAAAAAAACATAGTGATATGACAGAAAAAAAAATAATCAAACTAAGGGGAAAGAATGGGAGAAAAAGACTAAATTTTCTCAGAAGTGAAGAATAAATTACAAGGTGCCCAGGGGAAAATAAACTCAAAAGAAATGATGCAGCCACTTTGGAAAACAGTCTGGCAGTTCCTTAAAAAATTAAACATAGAGTTACCATATGACCCAGCAATTCAAATCCTAGGTATATACCCAAAAGAAATAAAAATATATGTCTGCATAAAAACTTGTACACAAATGCTCATAACAGCATTATTCACAAGAGCCAAAATGTAGAAACAACTCAAATGTTCATTGAGAGATGAATGAATAAACAAAATGTAGTATCCCTGTACAATGGAATATTATCTGGCCATAAAAAGGAATGAAGTACTGACACACAGTCAAACAGGGATGAACCTTGAAATCATTATGCTAAGGGAAAGAGGCTAGTTGCAAAAGACCACATATTGTATGATTGCTTTATATGAAACGTCCAGAATAGGCAAATCCATAGAGACAGAAAGTAGATTGGTGGTTGCCTAGGTGCGGTGGGGGGAGGGGGGCATTGGGGGGAGTGGGCACAGGGTTTCTTTTTGGTGGGATGAATATGTTCTAAAACTAGACTGTGATGATGGTTACACAACTCTGTGAATATACTAAAAAAACACTGAATTGTAGACTTTTAAATGGGTAAATTGTGTGGTATGTTAATTATATCTCAGTAAAGCTGTTACCAAAAAAAAGAAAAATCAACTGACAGAGATCCCATACTAAATGTGAGTTCAGCATTTACAAATGCAAAGAATTGCCCAGGAAAGCCCTTACAACAAAGACGCCACACTGGCAGCACAGTACGGGACCAAGTTAGAGCCCACAGAACAAGAGGGCGATCAGCAGTTCAGAGGAAGCCAGACCTCAGGAGAGCAGGGCATGACTTATTCTCCCAGCCACAGTGGCTGGATGCTGTCACAGTTCCTCAGTAGTGAGGAGCTGGAAGTGGATACAGAACCCCACTGTTGCCTACCATTAGTCTACTTTGATTTCATGGATGAAATGTATTTCTCTCACACACAGAACAGGCTAAATAAACAGGGGAGTAAGGGCATTTTAAAAGGTGTAAGTACAAAGGTTAACCATTAGAACAAGAATAAAAACCTTCCTCTTTTTAAAATAAAAGAGCAAAAACTACACCTCATAGCAAAAAGAAATAGCAAATATAACAAAATACACATGATTATAAAATATTACGATAGACCAAATATATCAGTCCTAACAATAAATGTGGTGGGCTTATTAACTCATCTACTAAAATAAACAGGTACAATTTGGCTCACAAAACAAGGAGTTGTATAAAAAACATATCTAGAACAAAGTGATTGTGAAAAGTTAAAAATAAAACGATGGCCAAATTATACAAGGCGAATGGAAACAGAGAGCAGGGGTGGCAAACCTAGAATCAGGCAAAAGCACAGTTCAAGCCCCAAAGCATTCATCATGCCAAAGAAAGACACTTTTTAATGCTAAAAGCCACAATCCTCGATGAAGAGAGAACAAATAAAAATACACATATTTACATGAATATAACAGTGCAACCACCTTTATGAAGCAAAAACTACAACAGATGCAAGGAGACACAGATAGAAACACTAATAATAGGAGACTTTCATATACCACTTTTAGTGGTATATTAGACAGATTAGGTAAGCCAAAAATGAGATAGAAGATCTAAACAGCATAATCAACAGGGTAAATCTTAAGGATATTTATCAAACTCTACACTCTGATACTAGAGAATACTCTTCTGAAGTGCCCACACCACATCACCAAAAATAACCATATATTAGGTCACAAAGAAAACATCAGTAACCTCCACATAATAGAACTATTACAAGCAATACTCTCTGATCATAATGCAATAAAACTAGAATCTACTAATAAAAACAAAAAAGAGAAATTCCACCTAGAAATTTTAAAACCTCTTATTAAACAACTCCTGGGTACTCTAAGGTAAATTTTTAAAGAAATAATGACAATAAAAGCACTACATAGCAGATTCTATGGGATGCATTTAAAGCAGTGATCAAAGGAAAATTCATTGCACTAAACATATTTATCAATAAAAATGAAAGAATAAAAGTAAATAAATTTATTTCCAAGGTTAAAAAAAAAGAAACTAAAAAATAACAAAGCACAAGGAAGGAAACAATAAAAACAAAAGTAGAGGAAGAGAATAGAAAACTAGATCTAAGTAATAATTCAAAATTCTGTAGTTTTTGGAAAAATTAAAATGGATAAACCACTAAATAACTTATATTACTTGCCTAGGAAAAAAGAGAGAAAGCACAAGTACACAAAATAAGAAAGAGCAAAGGGGAAATAACCACTGAAATAGAAGAAAAATTTTGAATCGTAAGAGATTATATCCAATAAATTTAAAAGCCCAGATGTAAGGGATAATTTGTTAGAAAAATAGAGATTACTAAAACTGACTGCATTAAAAAGCTTAAACGGACCAACTTCCATAAAAGAAACAGAGAAAGTTATTAAGGAAATATCCCATAAAAAAGCATCAGGCCCAGATCGTTTCACAGGGGAATTCTACCAAACCTTCAAACATCAGATTGCCTCAATGCTCTATAAATTATTCCAGAGCTGGTGTATCACTAGAAGGATCAAGCCTACAGAAACATCAACCTTTCAAGGAGATGAACCAGCCAAGAAGACTGAGAAAGAACATCCTCTGAGGAAGGAGGGAACCCCAGAGCATAGAAGGATGTTTCAAGAAAGGAGACTTTTGGGCTTCCCTGGTGGCGCAGTGGTTGAGAGTCCGCCTGCCGATGCAGGGGACATGGGTTCGTGCCCCGGTCCAGGAAGATCCCACATGCCGCGGAGCGGCTGGGCCCCTGAGCCATGGCCGCTGAGCCTGCGCGTCCGGAGCCTGTGCTCCACAACGGGAGAAGCCACAGCAGTGAGAGGCCCGCATACCGCAAAAAAAAAAAAAAAAAAAAAAAATAGAAGACTTTTATGGCAACAGCTGCATAGAGACCCAATAAAAGAAATGAAAAGTGTTAATACATGGCTTGAGGACTAAGTGGAAGGTAAGGAAACTGAGAAAGCCAATTAATACCAACGCCTTCTAACAAGTTTGTCTGGCATGGGAGGAGAGAAACTGGGTTGCAGCTGGGTGACAGGGGTCTAGGGAAGAGGTTTTGAAATGGGAGCAACTTGAGCAGGTTTAATGTTGTTAAGGAGAGACTATGTGCATGGCATTGGGGACATAATGTAGAATGACAGTCATAGTAGGAATGAGTCTAGGTCCAATTAGTTCAATGTTTCCTTTGATTCCTAATATCAACTCCAAATAATGTAGTCAACCTCTCCCAATATTCCACATTTACATATTACCTTCTTCAAAGGTCCAGACTGAATTTTTATCAGCGGTCACATTTTATGTTAATTTGGCAAACATTGCTGAGTGCCCGTGACTGCTAGAGGCAAGCCACACAAAGTTGGAAGAGTCCTAGTTTCTTCACTAGAGAAGCTCAGTCTTCACTAGCTAAGAAGGATCACATGAGTATCAGTACTTCCTAGTTCACTAAGTGTTTTGCAAACACTATCTCAAGCCTTTAATCCTCAGAAGCCTTTGAGGAAGCTGGAATTACCTCCATTTCACAGGTGAAGAGACCAATCCTCATAAAAGTTAACCAACCTGCCCCAAGAGAAAGACGTAAAATCAGCATCCAGGTTCTCAGACTCCAATACTAACACTTCCCCACCTTGCAACTCCTACCTTCATAAAGATGACTCTGAAGAGACTGCCTGGTCATTTGCGTAGATGCTCGGTCAGCAGAATTGGACTTTAGCACACTTGAGAATAGTTGACATCCTGCAACACATCTAAAATTGCCATCTAAATTTGGAAAGCAGCTTTTATGCTCCCTAGCTGCCTGGATATTCTGTAGCCTGTAGGGCACAAAGACTATGTTTTATTTATCATGATCCCAAGGATTGTGTTTTATTTAGCTTTTTATCTGTCCCCCTCAGCTTTATATATAGTGCCTTTAAATATTTTCTCCTTCAACATGTGTGGATTCATTCATTCACCTAATTTCATAACTCTGATATCATTTTCAATATAATCTAGGGCAGCATTATAATACTTCAAATTTAAGGGGTGAGTGGGGGCAAAGGGTATCACAGAACAGCTTTTTTTGTGTGTGTGGTACGCGGGACTCTCACTGTTGTGGCCTCTCCCGTTGCGGAGCACAGGCTCCGGACGCGCAGGCTCAGCGGCCATGGCTCACGGGCCCAGCCACTCCGCGGCACGTGGGATCTTCCCGGACCGGGGCACGAACCCGTGTCCCCTGCATCGGCAGGCAGACTCTCAACCACTGCGCCACCAGGGAAGCCCAGAACAGCTTTCTGAATTCAGAAATTTACATTAAAAAATCAAGATGCTTATGTGCTCTGAAATTTTTACAAGATGGCAATAATTAGCAATGAGACAAAGTATGTTTAAATATACTCTCCATAAATGTCTCATTTGACCCTTAAAATCACCCTGTAAGAAAGGTAAGGCAAAGGCACTATAATCTCTAATTCAGAGTTGAGGAAATAGTCCCTTAGAAAAGGTAAGTGACATGTTCAAGGTAATCAGATATACTGGAATTCAAGGAAGCCCTGACTTCAAATCTGTTCACTTTATAATGCCTTTGCCCCACTTAGATAACCCTTCTTTACTAAACTGGTAAAGGTGAAATAGAAGATGAGAAACCAAATTGCCATCAACAAATAAGAAGGAAAAAAAAAAGAGGTGATAGCCAGAGAAGGATACCTGTACTTGGTTGGAGAAGAATATAAGTGGCCCCAAAGTGTTCTTATAGAAATCCTTTAAATGTTGCCTTTTGCTAGGGTGGGGAAAAGGACACTCACAGATTGTTGGTGGGAGTGCAAAATAGCACATCCTTTCCAGAGGGAAATTCACATTAAAAAACCCAACAATTCTATCATCTAGGAATGTACACTAAGGAAGTAATCACGGACGTGCAGGTTTTACAATTCACCAACAATGTGTTTAAGTAGTGAAAAACTGAGAATAAAAAAACCGACTAAATAAATTACTGCAGCCAAATAATGGCATGCTACGTAGCCAGGAAAAGAAAAACAGTTACCAAAAAGAATCCACTTTAGAAAAATTCATGCATTCGTCTCTGCATGGAAAAAGACTGGAGGGGCATCCTCAGTGTACCTATATTCACAGTGGATACTTGAATGGTTAAAGAGTGCACCTTCTTCACCGTGGTTTTGCATATTTTAGAAATTTTGTATATAAATATGATTAAATGTTTCTAATCAGACATTTTAAAGGCTTCTGGGGAGGGTGTGCAAGGGCAGGGCTTTCAAATGAACATTTTAGCAGCCATTTTAAAAAATACCACATGAAAAAATAAAGCATTCTATACCGTTATCATTAAAACACCATTGAAAAATAAAGCACTCACCATGAATCCACATCAAAACCTTTTCTTTTCAAATTCCAGTCTTTCATTCGTACCAGTTCGCATACAGAAAAACGTTAAAAAGGTTGCCTGGCCAGAAGTATGAGAGACTTTCCTGATTTCTACCTGTAGTTTTTACTTTATTCCAGAAAAGAAAAGCAGTCACCTAAGAGGCAGCTCGAAAAGCACCTCGGCAGGAAAATATTTGGGAGGATAAGTTTCTCTCACGTTTCTTTCCCTCCCGACCTACCGACAGGACAATCCTGACAGTGGCCGGCCCAGTTTCCTAATACACCCTAAAGAAGCACAGGAGATGCGCCAATTTTCAGTATACGTTTCTAAAAAGACAAGTTTTACTTTACAATGCAGGATAAAGAGCAGCCTTCACTACTCATTCTGGACGTTACCGGAGAAGATGCCGCTGCGCGGCAGGAGAACCTCCGGAGAAGGACAAAGCGGGGGCTCCTCGGCTCGGGTCCCGCAGGCGATGCGTCCAGAGCCGCCTCTGGGAAAAGGGCACCGTCCCTGGACACCGCCCCGCCCTCCCCCCGGCTCCATGACAGACGCTCCAAATCGCCGGGGACAGAAGCCTGCGGACAATGGGCGAGGATCGGGAGCCTTGGCAGCAGGTGCCCGGGTCGCCACGTCTAAAATAAGGCACCGGTCCGGTGGCCAGAGGCAGGGGCAGGGGAGCAGTCCCCCGAGATCCCGAGCTGGGCCTCCGCATCCTCCCCGCCGCCCCACCCGCCACCCAAGAACCGCCCCTCCCATGCGACGGACACGCCCTCCCCGCAGGCCGGGACCTCCTCGCGCCGCCCGCCCCCCAGGGCCGCTCACCCGACCGAGAAGTTCCCGCAGCCGCCGCCGCCGCCGCCGCCGCCGCCGCCGAACCCTCAGGCCTCGCCCCTCACACGGCCGCCGCCTCACACAGGAGCCGCACCACAGCTCCCGCAGCTGGGCCGCGGGACCCGGAACCACTTCCTTCCGGAACCGCCTCGCCCCGCCCCCGTCCTAGCCACGCCCACTGCCCGCTGCCCAGCGCGGAGCCCGCTTTCCCACCGACCTCTGCTCTCAACTCTTTCCCAGCGAGGGTTGCCCCGCCCGGGAGGCTCCGGCCAAGAGCGCCTGCGCCCTCTGCCGGCCGTTCCCACCTCTGCCTCTCTGTCCAGGGCGCATGCGCCATCTGCCGCCCGCCCGCCGGGAAGGAAAGAACACACTGGGCGTACTGGTCTATGGATCCTCGGGGTTAAGGGTCAGAGATCGGAGTTCACCCCTCAGTCAGAGGCAGGAGCTTGGTGCCGTGGGCCTTCCAGCGTTGTGCAGATGAGCGGAGCAGATAAGCCACAGCCTTCCAGCCCCTGGCTTGTCCCTCAAAGCCCTTCCAGAGCCAGCCTATCTGAACCAGCAAGGCTGTGGCCTCTCTCCTGCCTACTCAATCTCTAACTATTCCCCATGGCCTCAAATCAAGCTTGTACCCAGAAAACAAAACCTCCCCTCTGTACCTCCCAAATAGGTTAATGGTACCAACATCCCTCCACCGTGCAATTCAAAATACTCATTTTTACCTGCTCTTTTTTTTTTTTTTTTTGGTACGCGGGCCTCTCACTGCTGTGGCCTCTCCTGCTGTGGAGCACAGGCTCCGGACGTGCAGGCTCAGTGGCCATGGCTCACGGGCCCAGCCGCTCCGCGGCATGTGGGATCTTCCCGGACCGGGGCACGAACCCGCGTCCCCTGCATTGGCAGGCGGACTCTCAACCACTGCGCCACCAGGGAAGCCCTTACCTGCTCTTTTGATTTCTCTCCTCCCACACTCCATCCATCACCCCAAAGGTAGCATATCCTCACTCTTGGAGCTTTCTCACTTGACACTTTGATGTTCTTTTTACCCCTTGCAAGATTTCTCTTTCAGGGTCCACCCCATCTGGTGGACCTTCTACCCTCCCTTGTCACTGTCGTCTACTGACTGCATTAGTTTTCCTCTCCATCTGAATTACTGCCATCATCCTGATGAAACCAACACCCATGACTAAGCCATGTTTCCTTAACTTCCTCGGTCCAAATGACTTTACCTCTACTTAATCCACACATTCCCAGGTACCCATTCTATAAAATCTAGACATCCATCACTTTATACTGCTTCATGGCTAAAACCTTAAGTTTACCAACCCCATTTATTTGGACTCAATCCTCATCCTCGTAGTCCTATCTCTCCCTTAGTCCCAATATACTTGTTCTTCAAAAACCACAGAGCTCTCACATCCCCTGAACCTTCTACCTGACTGAAGCCCATGGCCTTTGACTTCAACCACTCTTGTAGGCAGAGCCCCTTGAATTGCCCTTTGATACGTCCCAACATCAAACCACCACCTTGAACCATTCCAGTTATCTGCATTTTCCATACCCACGTCTATGTTTCCAAGCACTACTTGGGAGGAAAAAGCCACACAACTATAATAGAATGATACCACTACAAATTTATGGAGACTCACTGCAGTGGACAGCCTTGGTGCCTCTTAGGAATCCTTTTATGTGACCACTCTCATTTCCAGTAATTGCTGTTACTAACCCTTACCACTCTCTTTAAGCCCCATACCAGTGATCATTTCCCTCTCTTCATACATGATTTTTGCTTCCTGTTTTGCAGAGAGAAATTCCCCAGCATAGTACATGAGGCCTTTGATTATCTGGTTCATACTTACCTCTCTAACTTCTCTCCTCTTTGCGCTCAATGCCCTGGCTATACTGAAATGTTTGCTGTTTAAGATGAATACTCCATTGCACATATTATCCCTTCTGTCTGGTTAAAAGGTGTGGGGCCTTTTAATCTGCTTCAGTTCAGGAAGGTTTTCTTCCATTCTACTTTCAAGAATTGTTTTTGCTCCATTTGTTCTGGTCTCTCTTTTAGGAAGAGCAATTATTTGTGGTAAACATCGGTTTTATCGTTTTCATCTGTTTACCGTTTTTCAGCATTCTGGTAGACCTCCAATCTGCTTTCAATGTTACCGATAAGATTTCCAAAAGCATTATTTCTGCCTCTGTTTTTACTCAATTTCTATTATTGATAATTTTGTTTCCTTCCGTCATTTCCTTCTCTCCCCCCCACCCCATCCTTCTCTTTCAACTCATCCTATTGACTTTCCATCTCACCGTTTCATTTCCTTATGAATTTCTGTTCTGGTTTTATAGAAAGCCTACCTTCTTGCAAAAGGATGGTAAACCGGTCATAAAATTCCTCTTTTGGATTCCGTAGTCATTCATTTTCATAAGTATGCTCTTCTTTCTCTTCCACGATTAGGTTTTATATTTCACAAATATATATATATATATATATATATATATATATACACACACATACATACACACACATATATAATGAAGTATACAAAATATATATATATATATATATATATATATATATCAATACATTCTCTTGATTCATCTTTGAACAAGGTGATTTTTGTTCAGACTTATTACTGGTTAATAATAAGCACAAGGAGATGGCCCTCGCCCTACATGCTGCTTCTGTGGACAGAGAGGTTAAGTAGTTTGCATAAGGTTTCATAGCTCTTGATTATGTATATGAATAGCACACACACATACAGAGGCAGAACAAGCCTAAGAGAAATGAAATATTATCTGCCTTTCCATTTATTTTTTCTTTGATTTTCATGCAAAGCCAAACCTGCTCTAGAATGCCAAGTATGCTTAATACAAGGGCTCTATATTAGTAAGAATAAATTACGCTATGATAACAAACCCCAAATCTCAGTGGCTTATAGCAACGAATGCTTATTTTTCACTTATATTTCAAGTCCATCATGGGTCAGCTTTGGTTCTTCTGTCTGGGACCCAGGGTGAAGAAATTGATGCTATCTGAGACATTACTGGTGTCATACCAGAAGAAAAGGAGCAACAGTGGGACCATACATTGGATCTTAAAGCTTCTGCTTTAAAGCTGAATCAGAAATTCTGGGGGTGGGGCCCAGCATAGTTTCAACAAGCCCTCCAGGAGATTCTGAAGCATGCTCAAGTTTGAGAACCACTTCTCTATGGCTTGTATTTCCTGTAAACCAGAAGATGGACATAGAGACTTGATAAAATTGAGTAGTTTTTAAACTACTAATTCTTAAACCAGAAAAAAAAGTCATATTAAAAGAGCAAGAGAGAGAGAGAATGAATATCATGCTTTGATACAGACTTAGATCAAGTGCCTATTGTCATTTTTTGGAGGGACACTGTTTTCTGGGGAAACCTGCCAGCTGCCCTGATATGTATCTCCAGCCATCCTTCTGTATAGCCTTCTTTTTTAAATGCTGATGTGAGAATAAGATAATTAGGAAGAAGTAGGACGAATAGCTTTCTCATCCCTTGACAATGCTGTTGGCCCAGATTTTTCTCATAGTTTTTGTCTAGATGGTTTGTATTGTGTTGGTCATGGCTTCAGCATCTACATTAGTGTTTATAAGTCAGGACTGACAGACCAGGTGAATTTTCTCTTTCCTTAAGTATCTGACTTTGGCTATGTTGCTTAATACTGTCAGTGAAATTTGATGTATAATGCTTAGCTGGCCCTGATCCCTCCTCTTTTTCTTCCATCCCATGATACAGGCACTTTTTTGTGGTCACTGTCCTTTCCTTACCTTTACTTTTTAAAGGGCTTTGTCAACAGTGGAGCACAGACAGAAATGATTTATATTATTTGGAAGAAAATGTTTTTAGACAGGCTTATGCTGCAGATTCCTTTTTGCTCATTCTAGTCACTGCCTTTATGTCTGTTTTCCTACTGAGATGGAGGACAAATTCCTAAGCAAGATTTGGTAGCTGCTACCAGCCCTCTGGTTCCATAAATTATTTCTGATGAACTCTTTTGTAATGCAATATGTGAAGCAGCTTGGCCCCGGTTCTGAAAGCAATACAATATTTGTGGTTTTAAAACAAGGTGTCACAAGTCAGCAATTATTTTGAAAAAAACTTTTTTTGATTGATGTGAACTACCTACATTGATGCAAGGCAAAAAAGGAATGGTGAGGTTAGGTTTAAAACTTAATCTTACTGCAAAATAAGATTAATTGTTTAAAAGTTCATTACTCACCTTATTTAAATCTTTAGTGTTCCCCCGGAAGCTCTTGCCCAGATCCTTGATGGATTCAGTTCACATATCTTTTCTACCATAAGCAGGTCTGGTTTTGTGTCCCGGCACAACCCAGACACCAGTTCAAAAGTCACTGAGCTCTCAAACCTTTCATCTGCCTGATAAATTTGCTTTGTTTAACTCCATATTTGTTAGGTACTCCACAACTTCTTCTTAAATGTTCACACCAATTTTCACTCTCCCTTAGACTGGTAGGGAAAGAGAACATAATGGACCCTGTGGTAGATTTCATAATAATACAGTCAAAATATTTATTGCTCCTCTCTTCCCAGGCCCTCTACTTGAAAATTGAAAATGACAAATGTGGATCCCACTATATTTCCATTGGACGGCTCTGGTCTCAGCCAGTCATGGCATAGCAGAGACAACTAACTAGCCACCAAAATATTGGGTTGGCCAAAAAGTTTCTTCTGCTTTTTCCATAAGAGCTTATGGAAAAACCCAAACGAACTTTTTGGCCAACCCAGTACTGGTGCTCTCCCTTACACAGAATAGTACTATCCCTGGTAAGAAACAAAGCAGCCAGGGACTATACTTCCCAGCATCCCTTGCATCTAAGTGGGGCCACGTGACTAGTTCTTATCAATGAAATGTGAGTGGAAATGATGCATGTCCCTTAGAGGCCAAGGTGGTTGGAAAGCAGTGTGTCTTCTCCATTCTCTTTCCCTATTCTGTCAGCTTAATGCAGAAAAACATGACAAAATTGGAAGATGAGGGAGCTACAGGATGGAAGGGGCCTAGTCCCTGAATTACCACTCAAAAGAGAGTTGTAATAAAGGATATCTGGGGCTTCCCTGGTGGCGCAGTGGTTGTCCCCTGCCGATGCAGGGGACACGGGTACGTGCCCCGGTCCGGGAAGATCCCACATGCCGCGGAGCGGCTGGGCCCATGAGCCATGGCCGATGAGCCTGTGCGTCCAGAGCCTGTGCTCCGCAACGGGAGAGGCCACAACAGTGAGAGACCCACGTACCGCAAAAAAAAAAAAAATTTTTTTTAAATAAATAAAATAAATAAAGGATATCTGTTTTGGACTTCCCAGGAGGGAGAAAAAAGTTCTATTGTATTTGGGACATCGTGCATCTTGCGGGGAGGGTGGGGTTGTTATAGAAGCCAGCATTACCTTCACTAATACACGTGGTCATCTCCTTCCCTTCGGCCAGTGATTAGCTTAGGGGTCGATGTAAGACCTAGTACTGGCCAAAGGGAAGCAGAAATCTTCTGGGAGCTTCCAGGAAAGAGTTTCCTCCCTGATAGAAGGAGGAAGCAGTAGAAAGGGCAGCCTGCCACTAACTTTTTCACAACTTTGACACAGTGGCATTGAGGATGGGATGCTGGTGCCACAGCAGCCTTCCTAAGAGGCAAGAAACTCAAAAAAGTGCTGCCCCAGAATCCTGATGTCATTTAGCTGTCTTTGGAGCTTCTTACATATTACGTGTGATTCCTAAATAACCTTAATATTGAAGCTACTTTGCGTCGTGTATAGTGGAATGATCAAAACTAGTACACTTATTCTCAATTTTAAAAAATTCATTCAGCAAAGATTTATCGTGGGGCTTGTCTGTGGCAGGTGCCATTCTAGGTGCTGAGGATCCAATGCAGAGACAAAAACCAGGATCCTTGAGACTGTCATCTCATGATAGAATGTGGGTCTGGCAGAAGGATATGTAGATCAGAGGCCATGGATTTGAATCCAAAACTTTTCTCAGTAACAACTGTGTTTACTCACTCACAAATATTTACTGAATACCTGTGTTAGGTAGTAGGAATATGGCAGCCCTGCTATCAGGAGGCTTACAGTGAGGGAGATAGACAAGACATTACTCCAAGAATCACACAAATAAATGTCTCATCGCAAACTGTAATAATATGAAAATGTATAACAGCAAACCTGACCTCATCACCCATCACAACTGCAAATAAGAACTTGTTAAATTGTCCACTGTCTCTCTTCCCTGCTAGACTATGGGCTCCAGGAAGGTGGGGACAATATCTGGTCTCGTTCTCTGCTCTATCCTCATCCTTAGCAAACTGCTTGGCACAGAGTAGGGAGTAGGTAGTCACACATACGTGCTTAATAAGTGAGCATTTATGACATGGCTTTCCTCCTGGATGAGGAAAAAAAAACTATCCTACCAACTGTCCATGTTCCCAGATGGAGGGTGCAGGTATTCTGCTGGAACTGAGCAACAGACAGACCAAATCCCCTCAGCAGAAGATGCCCAGGGATTTGCAAAATCAGCAACAACTGCTGGCGAGGGAAGCTGGTTGAGCTCAATTGGGAAACCTGCAAATATAACTAGGAGATGTGTCGACTGGCAAGAGCCTCTAGGAGATAAGCCTGTGTGATTTCCCAGGCAGGAACTTGGAAGTATGGTGGGCCAGGGCAAGCACAGGCTCCAAAGGAAACCTTGGGTTTGGAGCCCAGCTGCGTACTTCCTGGCTGTACATGACGGGACTTCACCTGTCTTGGCCCTCATGGTAGAGTGAACATGGCAACAGCAGTGCTTATCTCAGAAAGCCCTTCTGAAGGCTAAGGGAGAGAATGCGTGGAAAGCTCTTAGCACACTGCCTAGCTGGCTCGGGTCCGGTTCTCCAGGTACAGGCTCTGAGACCAGTTGCACACAGGAAGGGCATGGGGAGTGCTGGGGGAGGGGGGCAGGGGAGTGAAGGAAGCAGCAGCCAGAACTTGGGCTGCAATACGTTCTCAACAAAGGCCTCGGGTGAACCCACAGGGAGCTCTGAAGCTGGGACAACCCTTCTGAGTTGTCCTACCTTGAGGCAAGGGTCTTCATATACCTGAGCAATCCAGTCAGGATCCAGCCTATCCATTGGCTGTCCAAGTGAGGGGATTTAACCTTGGTGAGGCAGCCTCCTTCAGTCAAGGGCAATTCTTAGAAAGGAACTCCACCAACAAACCTCAGCAAACTGTACCTCCAGCATCCGGAAGGAGATATCCCGAAAGACAAATACCTCAGTCCTAAAAGGGAGGGCCGTGTAGGTGGCACACCATGACATCCGTGACACTAGCATTTAATATGAACCTTTAAAGCCATTAGAGCAGCTGCTTAAACTTTCCCAAAGCTTGCTGAGGACTTAAGGCATCCTCACTGTCAAAGTACAACTTCGCAAAGGTTAAAAGCATACTTGTGACGTAAATGTACAGTGAGCAGGTGGCAAAAATGTGTTGTTGAGGTTCAGAGCGAGCCTCCCCCAAATGTGCCACATTCGCATGAGGATTATTTTCAGCTAAAGGTCACTGAGACCCTGCGGATTCAAGAGAAACTACTGCCCTCCTTTGACTACCTAGAAGAATTTAAATTGTTGCTGTTTTCTCTTGACCAGAGAAGAGTTATTAGCAGAAATAAATTTTATCTAAGTACCTCCATCTATATGGCAGGACAAACATCTAATTATTGACACCAAACAGCTGCTCTTCTTATCATTCTTTGGGCAACGCTCCTGTCCTGGGAAGCCCCCAGCCGCTATCCCACTCCTCAGCTCGGATGGCACAGGGACCTCAGTTTACCTTTCTGTCTTCGAACCTTTCATAAATGCGGGGTCTCTGACCCTCTCATGTATGTGGAGTTCCCATATAGATGAAATTAAAGTTGACTTTCTCCTGTTAGTCTGTCTCACGTCGATTTAATTCTTAGATCAGCCAGAAGAAGCTGTTAAGGGTAGAGGTAAATTTTCTTCCTCCCCGACTGTGTTTAACTCATTAACGAGCAGGATGACAAAGCCGGATCAAGGGAGGATACAGAACCGATTGTGACACACACTTGGATGTAAGTATACACACAGCAACACACACATATACTTAGTGGAGCAAAGAATGCTGGAGAAGACTGCAAAGTTAGATACAAAATTGCTTAGTGCTCTACAGGGACAAACAGGAATAACCTGTGGAGGTAGCTTTTCTATATGACAAAAGTCATCTGCAACTTTCTGTCTACAGGTGAATAACTCTGGAGACTGGGTTCTAGGTCACAGCACACAGGCAGTCATAGGAAGTCACATCCCCTGAGACTCAGTGGCCCCTTGGGCTGCTTTGTTGAGACCATGCTGTCACAGGGCTTTGTAAGGGCACACTGTTATCTTTCGGCCTTATTTCCACGTTCTGGATAATTTCTTACCATTGGTGAACATTGAACACCTCATACCAGCCATCGGAGCTGTCACCATACAGGGGTGGCCCCTGAGAAGCTTCCAGAAGGCCAGTTCCACTGAGCAAATGGGAGTCGCTTCTTTCCTCCCAGTGATGCCAGCAAGATTCAGTTTGTTCTAAAACAACCATGAAGACCCACTGCGGGGGCTGCATTCAACCCCACAAGCTCTTCGAACATCTACTGTGCAGGACCTAGTGCCTTCCTAGCTATCACCTCTGTAGTGACAACTTTCTGATTGTCTCAAAGATAAGCCTGCACGCGCTACTAGGAAAATGCGGTTCAAAGACAAGTACAACCAACAGAGAGCTGTGGGCTCTGATTCGAAAACAAAGTTCCTTTAAGCAAAAGTTTAATTCCTTGGGACTCTATTCCTTACATTTTGCATTTCGTGAGATGGGGAAAGCTTGCCTTAATGCTTTCTTGGAAGTCCAGAAGGCTGGCTGCTTTAGACCTTGCCCCTAGCACTCAACCATCCCTCAGGGCCAACCAGAAGAATGAAACTTGGCATTTCCTAACTACTGCACAGAAACTTCTCACTTACTTAACCACGGAGCTGAAGGCGCTCACCACTCCATG
This sequence comes from Aethalodelphis obliquidens, assembly GCF_003676395.1. NCBI lineage: Eukaryota > Metazoa > Chordata > Mammalia > Artiodactyla > Delphinidae > Aethalodelphis > Aethalodelphis obliquidens. Next base: position 2,937,018 of record NW_020838043.1, on the reverse strand, counting down.
TCTCTCATCGGCCTAAAAGGCCCACGTTGGGCATCTGATAGAAAGCCCATGTTTGGCATCTGATCCAGTATTTATGCACACAGAATGTGAAACAACACAAAACAGCCGGCATGGACTGAGTTAGATAAACACCACCCTAATCTGGCCTGTTGGAGACTAGGGGGAAAAGGGGAGCAACTGGTTTAGGGGATACTATTTTCAAATCCCATGGTCTTGCTTCCAGGTATGATGGGAACTTGAACCAACAGTAAAGCCAAGCTCTGCTGCTGTGAGTAGACATATGGATAATAACCCTTGCAAAAGCGAGCTCAGACGTAAAGGTTCTAGAATTAGATAGTGGTGATGGTTGCATGACTGTGAAGAAATCAAAGACAGAGTTGTATACTTTAAAAGGAAGGAATTTTTATGGTATGTGAATGATATCTCAATAGTTTTTTTAAATAAAAAGAAGCAGAACTACAATTCTCCATGGGGCTTCTGGCCCTTCTCCACTATAAGCACCTGCTCTAGCAAAACACTTCTGCTCTCAGGGGCAGGAGAGCCTGTCAGCTCCCCTGGGGGCACCAAAGCTGTGGCCCCAGGGTCAACCCCAGCTCTGCCAAGTTCCAGCTGTGTGTCCATGGGAAAGTAACCCTCTCCTACCTACCTCACATCCTGGACAAGTCTTAGGACCACCTCGCGTACATCAGGATCTCAGGACGTGCTGACTGTTAAGGTTCATTCCTGCAGGAGAAGCTTAAACCATGGCGAGTAGAGGCCACTGCTTCCCACCTCCTGAGATCACAGCATATCCAGAGGAGGGGGAGGCATCAGTTGGAGGTCTTTGCAGGCTCGTGTCTAAATTTCCCCGACTTAAACCCTGAACCATAATTGGCACCCACACCTTGGACCCCGCTCCTGACTTTATCATTTCCTCACTAACTTCCGGGTCCTTATCCCCAGCCCATCAGAGACACTGAACTTGGCTGACCCTCAGGAGACACTAAACCACGTGCTCTCTCTCTCCAGGAACAAAAGATCAACCCACCCCGGTCCCATCATGCACTAAATTCTCACCTCTCTTGGATGTGTCAGTGATCTCTATTTCTATTCCAAATTCTATTTCTCTATCAGACTACACTGTTTTAGGGAGTTCCCTCGTGGCCTAGTGGTTAGGATTCCGTGCTTTCACTGCCGTGGCCGGGGTTCAATCCCTGGTCGGGGAACTGAGGTCCCACAAGCTGCGGGGCAAGGCCAAAAAAAAACCACTATACTGTTTTAATTATGGAAGTTTTACCATACATTTGACTGTTTGTTGGGGGAAGCCTCCCTTTTAAAAAACTCACTCTAGAAGTTTCTTAGCTTTGTATTCATTTTCTTACATGAACTGTACAATTACATCTTTTTTTTTTTTTGGTCACGCAGCACAGCTTGTGGGATCTTAGTTCCCTGACCAGGGATCAAACTTGGGCCCTCAGCAGTGAAAGCACTGAGTCTAACCACTGGACTGCCAGGGAATTCCCTGTACAGTTATATTTTCAAGTTGCAAAACAGAAATCCCATGGAGTGGAACTTCATTTAATTTACACAAATGTGAGGGTGGGTCACCTACTCTTCTTCGGGTGTGTAGGTTTTCCCATTCAGGGGGCATGGCATGTCTTTCCATTTACATTTATTCTAATGTCCCCTGGTCAAGTTTTAGACGAAGCTTGTTCTTTCTAGGAATTTTATGAGTTTTTTAGGATCCATTTTTCTGTTTACTTTTAATGTGTAAGAAAACTATTGATTTTCCTTCACTTAGTAGTTAGCGCCCCTGTGGAACTATTCTGAGTTCCCCAGTTGTTTCTCATGGATTCCCCACAAAAAGACTATCTGTAAAGTTTTCTCTTTTCTAATGTTCCTAAGAGCTCTCGCTCCATTTTCTTATATAATTGTGCTTCCTGAGTGATGCTCAAGAGTGGGGATGGGTATAACAACTCTAGAAACAAGCTAGTTCTTTACACTTGCTTTCCAAATGAAAAAAAATTACAAAAGCATTTGACTAATAGGAAACCTGTATATATTAAGAAAAATTTAGAATGTTCACAAAGTAGAAATTGCTCTTAGGAGTGACTAGACGTCACTACAACCCTCTGGCCAGAGCTCATGATGACAGAAGCTACTTACAATGCTGCTGTCAAAGGCCAGCACATGGAAAAAATGAGGATGTCCACTCGTGTGCCCTCACCAGAGGCTTTGTCATCAGAGCTGGGGAGAGCTGCGTTAACTGGGCCCTCGGCTTTGGAGGTGGCAGCCCAGCAGTTACCACAAGGATCCGACATCCCCATTCCAGTCCTGGCCCTCCTGTCTCCTGGTCTTGGCTGGTATTGTCTCCCAGTCAGTAGACAAGCCATGATTTAGATACAAAAAAAAAGTTGGTGTGGGTTTCAGCTTACTGGAAAACAGGGGTCACCATTCCCATTATAATTTTGTTGAAATGCCAGATTGTTCTATGGAATGTTTTTGGAGATTACACTAAGGTTAACTGCATCTCAGCTAGCTAGCAATCCCTCGCATCAGTGGTATGAAAGTACAGCAACTTTACTATACTTACAAGTTCATCATGTCCTGGGACAGCTCATCACTGAAGCTTATTTCCACAGTTGGTTTCACTTGGAACTGGCAATAGAGGAATTTTAATGAGTTAGACAGGGAAAGGACACCCACACAGGATTTTTCATTTTTTTTTTCCAAATAGGTTTTCAAAAATCTGGTATCTGGTTCGGTTTCAGCACATTTCTTTTATCGAGCCTACAGAAGCAAACAAAGCACTAGCACACCATCAGACTCTTCAATGAAAATGTATTTCACGGTAACACAAGGTACACATCGTGCAAATGAGGCATCACCAGGATCACAATGGTGCTGTGAGGTACAACAGATTGCAAGAAAACAGACATTTAGCAAAACAGGGCTATAAGAAAGATGGCAAGGCGTTTTTTGGAAAGTCGGACCATGCTATCATTTTCTATGTGCTTGTCATAAAAGGGATTTTCCCCCGATATTCATCAAGATCTATGGCACTGTATTATTGGAGGCATGTATTTTATTTAGTATATACACATACACAAACGTACACAGTTTCCATACCTAATACAGTCTTACACTGTAGCTGGTTTTAAGAGCACATAACAAGATTACTTTGGAGACTTTTTTGTATCTCCTGGTTGCAAACCTCAGTCAGAATTATGGATCTTTCCAAACTGTTTATTGTACAAGACAAAAAAAAAGGTTTCAAAGAAAAAAAGGTTATTTTAATCTGAAAGTCACATTTCACCACAAGAAATGAAGAAAACACATTATTATATGGCACAAAACGTGTAAAGTATACATTCTACCGTCATTTGTCCCCCGCCCAGATGTTTTTATGTTCAAGCCTGTTAAAGTGACATATTAGGTCCAGTTCAGGGGCCCCTGTCGCAGAGCACTATGCTTTTCATTTGTACCTGGTTTTATTAGAGTTGAGTAAACAAACAAACAAAAGCCCCAAGACCCAAGAGAAAAACAACAGCTACAACATGAAAAGCAACCACCTGGGCAGGAGGTGCACGATTCATTCAGTCCAGAAGCCACTTGAGGGTCTGGAGTGACTACAGCTTGGAGGATTTCAGGTACAACATGAAAAGGTCCTTGGAGATTCAGATGCCCAAGTCTGGAGGAATATGCCTAATGGAGCAGACGGCCTTCCACGCTGTTCAATGGCTCCCTTACTCAGCCAGACTCACTCCACTAGCCGCCCAAGGAGCAATGGGGGGCAACACATTTTGCAGGTAGCTAAGTTTAATAATAAAACACGGCTTCTTGATAGTAACTTCCAACAAAGAAACCCCAGAGATGGGGGAAATGTTCCAGAATTTCTTCTCCTTCTAAACACAGACAGGGAGATATGCAACCCAAGTTTTCAGTATATGTTTAAGTAGAGTCTGGGTAAATGTCTAGAATATTTACAAGAAAAGACATCTAAATGTTTATATGCTCCAAGTCTGGGGATAAGAATGGTTCTAAGGTGACTTTCCAAGCCGAAATCACACGGGTTATTCAGAGGATCACTATGCTAATAAGAGTACAGGAAGTGCTTTATCAGCAGCTGAAGCTCATAAATAGAAATGTAACATGGAACTCTGCTAAAGCCCGACAAGGCCAACGTCTCAAGGATCTACTGAGAGTGGCCAGCGTTTGACATACTAAGTAGGAATACAGTTACATTTTGATTTAATAGTTTGGAATCCAGCGGTTAAGGACGACAGAAGCTTCTTCAGAGGGCCGGCAGCTCAGATTTGACTACCAGCAGCTTCATGGGTTCTCCAAACGCCACCTGTGGCAATTCAAAACCAAAATCAGGTGAAACCAGTGGAGAGACAGTATTTTGCAAGTTGTAGCATCTATTCTCTCTCACTGAAATGATCGCAGTGTGGGACTTTCTACCTTCTTGGTAATTGCATTTTCCTTGGCTTACAGAGTCTCTCAACGGAAGTGCTGCAGCATTTTGTGTAGGACTATTCTTTTAGGGGGTCAAATTATCTTTCGCGGGACTGTCCTAAAACCTGCAGGACGTTTAATGTCACAAATCCCAGTGCTGCCCAAACACATTTCCAGCAGGGGCGTTGCCACCTCTGGCTGAGAAGAATTTGATAACTAGAATTATATGACAGATGAAAACATACAAGCAGTATGAATACAATTATTTAGCCAAGATTTTTTTTGGACAAGGATTTTGCACTTCTTTTAGTTAGAAATGTAGGAAATAGATTTGAGAAGCCATGAACACTCTTCTAAGTTTTGTGGATTTTCTGGTCCTTAACTGATAGTGAGGTCAGTGAACCGAAGGGTGCAAGGTATGCTAATAACAAGAGAAATCTCTTACTAAATATTAATCCATGTAACTGTCAGGGAAAGAGAATGCTCAGGTGAATTTTTTAAAGTGTCCAAGAAGGCAGCTGCTCTTCCAAACCAGGGATATGGTTTATTCTAAAAACTGCCTGTCATGCATTCCCTCTCATGTGTGAAAGGACCACAACCGCTTCCCCAAGGGCCAAGAGAAGCAAACTCCAAAATGCACTGTCTACAGCCAACAGCTGAGGTCAGGTAGAAATAAGTATGCGAGGCACTGTGACCTCAGCCGTGTGGCCTCCCCAACCTGTTTCCTCATTTGAGAAATAGAAAGGTTGGACTAAATCATATCAGTTATTGAAGTTCTGTTATAGGAGTGGAATATCATAAAAAATAAGGTGACTGAGATAATGCTGAGAATAGAAAAATTTCAGTCTAAAATGGGAGGAGCAATTGGAATTAAGTTATGAAAGTATTTGATGACACATTCTAATTATGTTTTTCATCATTCAAAAATAAGCCCCGGGCTTCCCTGGTGGCACAGTGGTTGAGAGTCCGCCTGCCGATGCAGGGGACACGGGTTCGTGCCCCGGTCCGGGAGGATCCCACATGCCGCGGAGCGGCTGGGCCCGTGAGTCATGGCCGCTGAGCCTGCACGTCCAGAGCCTGTGCTCTGCGACGGGAGAGGCCACAGCAGTGAGAGGCCCGCGTACCGCCAAAAAAAAAAAAAAAAAAGCCCCAAACTGAAGTAAATCCAATGTGAGGTGAGTATAACTAAGTACACACAAATCCAGTGTTTCTAGAAGCACTTCGGCAAGAAAAAAAGGCCAAAGGCGGGGAATGCTTCAGGGCACAAACTTCAGTTCTTTCCCCCCTTACTCCTTCAGGTATGATCCAAGAACAGAGGAGTCAACAGGACAGCAAACCATTTAGCCCAACACTCACCAATGTATACAAGTGATTCTAGATAGGATGTGGGATGTCACTGAATAAAACCAGGGGGGAAATTCATTTTATTAACACTACTTTGCACCACTATTACAGCATTCTCTCAGTGTCTGTAAAAAGTTGCTACCTGAGACAGATGGCTGGCCAAACTTTTAGCCAGTGCTTCTACACGCACCCCACCCCCCGGCCCCGAACAGCAGGGGTGGGCATGCTGGGGTGGCGCAGAAAGCTCTCAGATGAGGATTCACTTGAAATCCATCTCAGTTCTTGTACATACCATGAGTCCACATTTGTTTGCTTTTTGTAAAAATAAAACTGACTAGGAGGCTGAGTGACGTTTATCTCATCTTCACAAACCCCAGTTGGAGAGTTACAGATTTAGACTATCATCAAAAGACTGTACCTTTCATTAAAGAGATGTTGTATTTGTCAACAGAAGGTGTTCAGAGTATTTTCTTGGCCAGGACTGTTAAATCCTTCGATCAGGTTTTTGTTACAGTCATCCAGGCTGAGATTTTCACTGGATCTCTTGGGGAAAATGGGGGGGCCAGTGAAATCTAAGAGATCTTGAAGTGCTCGGGCATTACCAGTTCCATTTTGGTCCAGAGATACCCCAGGAATCATTTCACTCACTGGTGAAAATTCTGGGATAGAGATAAGCTCTTCTTTTGAAACAGGACTGGAGGGGGAGAGGGAGAGAGGGAGGGAGAGAGAGAGATGGAGAGATAGACAAACTATTAATTCTATTTGTCATATTTTGTTATACTACTCTTCTTTTCTAGAGAAGACGGATTTAGAGCCAGAGCTTGTGTGTAACACATCATGAAAGATACAAGTTAGTTTAAGTCTGAGACATTGACAGAAGGGAAACGGATTTGAGACGGGAGGGAAGGGGGCAGGGCACAACCTTTAAAACAATGACATAGCCTTTGAGGATACAAAAACTGGTTAGAACCGATCAGACCCAAGATGGTGGAATATTCGACTTCCCTTAGACCCTGAGCCTCATTATGCCCTCATTATAATGCATTAGCATATGCTAAAGGACAACCCACAGGCGCCATGAGAGTTCCGAGGCTGACCATAAAAGGCCAAAAAGTAGGCAGTGGCCCAATTCCTGGAAATCCCCGCCCCCTCTCCAAAAGAGTTGGAATAATCCTCACACTTGTTAGCGAATGAAATTACCCAGCGCATAAAAACCAACCACGCCATATTTCAGGGTCACTCGCCTTTTGAGACTGACCGTATTCTGTCTATGGAACGTGCATCTCCCAGGGCCTCTCACCTTCTGAGATGGCCTGCGCTCTGTCTCTGGAGTGTGTATCTCCCTAAATAAACTGGCTTTCCCACTTACTTCTTGGGGCAGAGCCCCCTTGTCTGCACACTTGTATCCCTCACAAGCATTCTATATTAATAAATCTACTTCTTGCCTATCACTTTGCCTCTCGCTGAATTCCTCCTGCGCTGAGACATAAAGAACCTGAGCTTCATTAAGTCCTGAGACCAGGTGTGCGATTTCAATTAAAAGACAGTGGGTTTGAGTCCCAGCCCGTGGGTTCAAGTCCCATCTGAGGTGTGTGGTTTCAGATTGAGCAGGGCTGTGAAGGCCAAGGTCACGCTGCCCATGGGAAGAAAGTAAAAACCCGCAGGCACCAGCGCACTACTACAGAGAAGCCAAGCACTTCCGAAACCCTTAAAATGGGAAACGCAAACAGAGCCAATGCCAGAAGCTGAAAGTGAGCTGAACGGCGGTGGGGGGGGGCGGGCGGGGGGGCTGTCTAGTCACCACGGGGTGCCTTGGTGCAGCCTCTCTCTAGCAGCACCGCCTCTGGGGAGCAGCTTTCCCTCCCCAGACCTCACTTTCCTCCGCTGCAAAATGCAATCAACAAGCGTTTCTCCCCCCAGGCGACCACGTGGGGAAGACTTTGCCGGAGCCACCTGGAGGCCATGCTCAGGCCCGGAACCTCGTTAGCAAGGACCCCCGCCACCCACCCGGCCACCTGCAGAGCCGATCTCTCCCACAGCACCCTCGCTAAAGTGAGACTTCCACTCCCCCGCCCCCCCTCCCCACCATGGGCCTTGTCTCTCTCTCTCTCCTCTCCCTAGAGGTGGAAGGAGGAAGGAGGAACCAGAGGCCTAGCTCAGATAAGTGGTGGGCCGGGATCTGAGGTCCCCTCACCAGGAGTCTCTCTGAACAGCCAGAGTAGGGCTGCTGTCAGGTTTGTCTGGTTTTTTTTCTTCCTCCGTAAGAGCTTAGAGAAGAATCTAGAAAAACAAGTTGAACTGCAGAAGCTCAGATGATCTGTCTCCCTCACACTGAGCCTAGTTAAGGGGCAGCAGCTGACCTGACGCCACTTCTGGTGGCCCGGAGCCTGGGCAAACTGCTTCATTAGTGGGAACACCCGCCCCATCTCCGCCTTGCCCACCTCCATTCCCAGGGTTTGAACAGCTGGTCAGAGCAGGCGGAGGACAGAATGGCGCCACAAGCTTAGGCGCTGCCCCCAGGAGTCACCATTCTCCAATGCAGAGGTGGCCACACCAAGAACGCAGTGCACACACAGAGCTCCTTCACTTCCTTGAACCATGGCCAGTGCCAGGTCTCGTCCCGCCCCCCCACCCAGAGGCAGAAAGAATAAGCACAACTGCCTCGACACGGCGGCGGGAGGTATTGTGTTATCCTTTAAGATGCCCCAGCAGTTCCCTGCCCCCCCGGGGGCAGAGTGGCACCACTTACAGGAAGTCTGCCATGACGGTGGCGGGTGGTGGCAAGGCCTGACGAGGCCGTACTCTCAGGCTGCGCAGGACTCGCTCTCCTGGTGACAGGGCGGCTGGACCCTGGGTTTTCCCATATCTGGCTCAAGGCCAGGGTGCACGAGCTGGGATATTTACAGTCAGTGTGCCCTGGGAAAGGCTCTGCTCCCCACCTGCCTCCCCCCAGACTGAGGCTGAGTATTCACAGGCAAGGAGATAAGTGTAGGCTCCGGCAGGCTGGAGCTCTGGCAGAGCGTGTACAAAATACTGGCATTCCCTCCTGTCACAGAGAGGACCCCCAGCCCAACTGCCCTGCACTGCATTGTTCCAGCGCCTCTGCCCCAACCCCGGGCTAACTGAGCCCTCCTTTGGTCCAGGATTAATTTGCCAGGCAATGTTATCCACAAACATATACCAGTTAAGAATTCCTTAAGTTGTTAGGATCTGAAAGCAAATTAGTTCCTTTATCAAGTTCCCAATGACAAGTTTACTTAAACATGAGACACTGGACACAGTGAGTGCGCCCTTTTGGTGGCCCACCCAGATCCCCTTTGCCTGTGGTTGCACCCACCCCCCAGCTGCTATGGGCTCACAGCTGCTGCCCTTCCTCTGGACAACTGCCTTTGGCTGATGGGAGCATCCCCACCCTGGGTGCTCCACAGTCGATGGCTGACAAACACAGTGCCATGAAGCCCGCCTCCCTTACCGCAGTCAGAGCGCTCTCTGGTGGAAATCCATCCTCCAGAGTTCCACTGGGACCAGCTGAGACCAGATCCTTGCTTAGTGACTCCCCCTGCCCAATCCTGCTTCCCTCCCTTCCCTTTCTCCTGAGAACTCTCTTCTGATAAATCCCATGCCCTAGAATCCCTGTCCCAGGCTCTGTTTCTAGGGAACTCAACCCAAAACATGGATATTAATTTACCACTGTTAGCTTTCCTGAATGGCAACCGTATCTACTATAGGTGTGTAGAAAGATTTGGGTGTGGAAAAGATGAAGAAATCAACTAAGAGGTGGTAGAGGTATCTGGGGAAGAGATGAGGCTCAAATGCAAAAGCAGTGGACCTACCTCACATCCATAGACTGAACTTCTTCGGTTGAATCATCCAGACTGTTTGATTTCCCATCAAGGGCGTCCAGGTGAACAAGTCCCCCAACTGGTTTAAGTCCATTAGTGAACACATCTTGGGGGAAAGTCTCTGGGACAGCACGTTCCACACCATTAACTTCCTGGCAGGTGTTCAAGCCATTGATTTCTGATGGAGAACACAAAGTCATTCTGTCAGTCATAAAATATCCCAAACGATGAAATAACAGGGGAAATATCTATAGAGGCAATGAATCCTCTACTTTACCAACAATGCAATACCTTTTGTAAAAAGAACCCCATGTAGTCACCTTCCCACCGGGAAGAGATGACAAATGACATCATCAGTGTCTGTGCACGGCTCATGACCCACCCTGGAGGCTTGGTGTCACATGCTGTACAGGTCCCCGGACTCGAGCCACAAGGCTAAAGAGAAATGTGAAGAGTGACTCTGAGATGGGTATGCGTTTTCTGACTTTGGCTGCCACGAAATAGTCCAACCTGAGGAGCTTTAAGTACATGATAGAAAAGAGCTGGACTATCTAGAACTCTGGAAGGCAGAAGAAACTGCCGTAGAACAAGAGAGTCAGTTCTTAATAGAACCTGACCAGCAATTAAGCTTCCCGGAAAGCAGCCCGGCCAGCAGATGGCCTGGCTCCGGCACTGGGATTATTAGAGTAACAGAGGAACCCGCCGGTTTCCAAGTGGACCTGACAGACCTGTGCTGGAGATGGAAACTCCACAAGGGAGGGGAAAGTGCACAGGCCCCTTCCACTAATAAAGCTCTTAGGACCCGTGGGTGCTAGTCTCCCACAGGAAGCGCCATGAGCCCTCACCTCCTGAAAGGAAGAACCTAAGAACCAGACCTCACGCTCACCTATTTTGTTGGGGACAACTGGTTTTGCCTTATTTTCCACACACACAGCAGGCTGAAGCTCCACTTTCGGGTCTTCTTTCTGAAAACAAATAGAGGGAAGGTTGGCTTTATGTAGAAAGGTAAGTGCTTTTGAAAAGTATCAGAGGATATTTGGAACCATGCTGGGCCAACTGTCTGCTCCACGGTAATTCTTTGAATTTTCTGAGGTTATTACAAATCAGCTATGTTTCCCTTATCAATATGCCACCATTCTCTTTTTTGATCTGTGGACTATAATGCTTCTCCCTGCATCCCTACCCCCATTTCCCTGAGGACATTTTTTGTTATCACCCCATCTCTGAAATCCCTCTCTTAGACTCCTCTTTCCTTTCAGGGACCTACAGCCTCCTTAATCTAGCCAGGAACAAAGCAAGGAAGAGCCTATTTTTTTCTGGTTAATCCTCTCTGAGACCTACAATGTCACTGTATATATTCCACCATTCTGTTCTTCTCAGAACATGAATTATGAAAATGGTACTCTGAATGCCTACCTTCACTTCCAGAGACACATCACTCTTCCTTGTTCTCTTCATAATTTCATCTATTCTCTGGGAACCAAAAAGAAGCAGGTACATATACAAGTAAGCCGGGTCTATATGCAATTTCACATTCCTCACAAAATTTGTAAAAAAGAAACATCAGCAGAGGATAATGTGTATAGAAAGGTTTTTCCATTGATTTTGCAGACATACACCTCTGCCATACGAACACGGTCAAATGCTTAAGGAGTGAACCAGTTAAGTATCTAGAATCAACAATTTATATCCCATCTTTCTCCTTCCTCTCCTTAAGTTACCTAGAAAGCAACACATCACTACCTGCCATTCAAGAGGACCACCCTAAAGAAAGCCAAGCTGAGGTGCAGAAGGGGAGGCCACAGATTGGACACCATGAGAATGGACCTTCATAATCAGCCTCCTTAAACCCTTTACCCGTAATTAAATGGCCTAAACACCCCAATTAAAAGACAAAAACTGTCAAACTGGATTAAAATAACAAATCCTGACCATATGCTGTTTATAAGAGGCACATTTATAAGGACACATAGGTTCAAAGTGAAAAAATTTATCATGCAGGTGCTAATCACAAAAAGGCTGACAAAGTAGACTTTAAGAAATATCACTAGAGATAAAGAAGGACGTTTCAGGGCTTCCCTGGTGGCGCAGTGGTTGAGAGTCCACCTGCCGATGCAGGGGACATGGGTTCGTGCCCCGGTCCGGGAGGATCCCACGTGCCGCAGAGCGGCTGGGCCCGTGAGCCATGGCCGCTGAGCCTGCGCGTCAGGAGCCTGTGCTCCGCAACGGGAGAGGCCACAACAGTGAGAGGCCCGCGTACCGCAAAAAAAAAAAAAAAAAAAAGAAGGACGTTTCATAATGATAAAAGGGTAATTCAATGGGAAAATTTAATAATTTGAAATATAAATCCACCTAACAGTAGAGCTTCAAATTATGTATATAAAAACAAAAATGTATAGAACTGGAAGGAGTAGTGGAGAAATCCATAATCACAGATGGAGCTTTCAATACCCCTCTCTCAGTAAATGAAAGAACAAGATGACAGAAAACTAATAAAGACACAACAGTATGATCAACGAAATCAACCTAAATAACAATTCTAAGAGCACCGTACCCAACAACTGCAGAACATAACTGGACTCACTTCCTGTCCCTGCCTCACCCTAAGTACTCCTGATCCCTTAGCCCTTACCTTCTTCCTCTCCAGTCGCTCCTGTTCAATCTGCAGCATGATCTGCTCTCTTTCTAGACGCATCTGTTTAGCTGCCTCCTGGGCCTTTGCTTCTGCTGCTTCCTTCTGGTAGAAACATGTAAAAGAAGGGATAGGCTTTACTAAGCTGAAGAAAACGCTAGTTAATTCCCTGGGGTTTGCACCTATATTCCTCCACCTCATCATCGACCGAAAAGTGGGTGCTGCTCGAATATTCAATGTGGATTTACACAGCCTGCTCTACGACACAGCAGACGTGGTTGGGTCTCACTCATATGACCTCGGTCCACCATGCAAATCACCTGCAGACATTCTGCGTACAAGGTCAAGGTCTTTCTGTGTCTGAGGGTAGTCTCTGGCCATAAGTATGCATGTGGCTAGAAATTTCAGGAAGTTAATTTCCCCTCAGTGACCTGCAACCATAAGGGGCAGGACTTGGAAGACAACCTAGTTTCCTCACCACTCAAGGGGATAATCCTAAGGCATGGTCCACAGTCTCTCAGAGAGTTCCATAGTGAGCAAGTTCCAGCTGCCCACAGTAACCCACTCACCAATGTGCTTTCCTCTCACTCCCCTACCAGCTTCCTGCGATCATCTCCCAAATAAACTACTGGCACCCAAGTTCTCATCCAGGGTCTGCCTTTGGGGGAACCCAAACGGACATACAGCAAATACTACCAACTTCACTTCTGTTGCCCAAAGTAACTCATATTTATTAACTAGCCCAGTTAAAGAAAAACTTCAAGTAAACATTATGAGTCATCCAAATTTAACTAATTTTACCTAATACTAACTAAGGCCCTTAAGGAAAGTCTATATAAGGATTTGCACAGTACCTGCTTTTCAATCATGGCCTTTTCCTGCTTTTCTTTTTCTTGCTTTTCCTTTTCTTGCTCTTCTTTCAACAGCAGCTCCTCCTTGGCCCTCCGCTTGGCCTCCTCTGCCGCCTTCCTTTTCTCTTCTTCCTCCTGCCGCTTCTTTTCCTCTTCCTGCTTACGGGCTGCTTCTTCTAGGCGAAGTCTTTCCCCCTCTGCCTTTCTTTGCAATTCCTCTCTCTCCAGCCTTTTGAGAACATAAATGATGTTAGAAGACAACGACGACGTGCCCAAAAGGTAAACTACCAAGAGCTATGTGCCAACAGTAGAGCATAACACTTGCCACTGTCACAGACACATGCATATGAGTTAGCATCCACTTAAGAAAATGACTCACATCCTTCTCAGAAAGCCACTCCAGTCCATAACGTTACCAAAAAAAATAATAAGCAAAGTGGACTTTAAATTCTGTGATACCCAGAGTAATAATGTATTGATTTGTGAATAGACTGTAATGAAGACACAGATGTTCCCTAGCCAATTTACAAATGACCACAGGCCCATCATTCTTTTTTTTTTTTTTTTTTTTGCGGTACGCGGGCCTCTCACTGCTGTGGCCTCTCCCGTTGCGGAGCACAGGCTCCGGACGCGCAGGCTCAGCGGCCATGGCTCACGGGCCCAGCCGCCCCGCGGCATGTGGGATCTTCCCGGACCGGGGCACGAACCCATGTCCCCTGCATCGGCAGGCGGACTCTCAACCACTGCGCCACCAGGGAAGCCCCCATCATTCTTATTGAATGAGAATTCCTTAAAAACTGAGTAGGATAAATATTTAAAACCAACTTAAATGCACTACCAAATGTAAAATAGGTAGTTAGTGGGAAGCAGCTGCATAGCACAGGGAGATCAGCTCGGTGCTTTGTGACCACCTAGAGGGGTGGGATAGGGGCGGTGGGAGGGAGACGTAAGAGGGAGGGGATAAGGGGATCTATGTATATGGTATAGCTGATTCACTTTGTTATACAGCAGAAACTAACACACCATTGTAAAACAATTATACTCCAATAAAGATGTTAAAAAAAAAAACAACTTAAGCTAGAAAAAAAAAAAGAAAAAAAACCTCGAAGTGTCTCAGTGACTCTCACATCTGTGCCAGTCAGCAATTTGAGAGCAGTGACTAGGAGCTCAAAAAGTTCACTTTGGTTTTAATTAGTATGTGACTTCTGAAGCAGCAAATGGAAGAAAATGCTCAACAGAAACTTGACATTTAAGGAATTAAAGCATCTATTTTCCATTTATCTTGGCATTCTTTAAAAAAATTTTAGCTTTTATTCTTTGCTAAATGAAAATTAAATGGCATTTAGACATTTTTCATCCACAGATGAATGGTCAGCGATGTAACGATAAAGAGCTTAAGCAGTGAGGGAAAACTCTGTAAAGTCTAAGTGCTTGTTTTTACATTTCTAACGTTCTTCCTGCTCATGTGTGTCACTTTCCTCTTCTATGAAAAAATGTGGATAACTATACTCATTTTGCAGTGAGTTACTGACTGGCAATGTGCCACATGGGCACGATCAAGACTGCATTCTGATTGTGCCACTTGCTGTGTGACCCTTCCTTGGAAAGTCACTCAACATTTCTGATGCCCATTTAAAAAAAATGGGAATAGCTATATTACTGGCTCCTCGACATCACTGTGGGAATTAAATGAGATAATGGGAAGCACTTAGCACAATGCCTGGTCCTGGGCAGATTCTCAAATGCTAGTGTGTTTTACAATTTAAAATGAACGCTCTCTTCAATTCCCAGTGTCCTTTTAAGCGCATCTGTAAATGTGTATGTTTTTCAGAAATTATCTTTATTTGGAAGCATGTACCGCTGCCTTACTGGGGCGCTGGTATATTGTTATAAATGATCAAGACTTAAAAAGAACATCCTTCCACCCTAACGGTTGGCTTTAGGAATCACGGAGGCAATTAGCCTATGTGCTACCAAAGAAATATTTTAAAAGGTAAAAAAATACACAAAGACATTAGCCTAAAACTACAATGGGACATGACAATGTATTCTATGTTCACAGAGGGTGCAGTGCCTAAAAGCTGGAACAACTGAAATTACTAACAAATATTCTGGAGAACTTTGGAGAAGAGCATTATGGGACCTAGTCAGAAAGAAACTCACCAGTTCTTAGATTCCTCAATGAAAGACTAGGATGCCCAACACAGGACTGTAAAAACCGGATGTGTCAATAACAAAACTTCTCCCAAGGTTAATCAGAGCACTGTTTTAGTATTTCTCTCTCTTTTAAGGAGCCAGTTGTGACTGTCTCAGAGAAGTTAATACACGAAGGATACGTATATAAATTAACCCACAAGCTACTTCATCCTTAGGATCTGAAAAGCCACTCGGTTTCTTCTGTTTTACCAGGAGGACTTCAGAGGTGCCCGATGCATAGCTATGCAGTAACACATCCTCTTAGCCCCTAGGTCTCCATAATCCAAGTCATCACCCACAACATAAATTCCTCCCCACAGGCCCATAAGCCCCTACAGACAAAATTCCCTCCATTTAACCACACTCTGCTTCCCCCAAAGTAGCTAAAAACTGGCTTTCCCTGTGTGAAACCAAGTCTCTCAAAATCCTCTCCAAGAATAAACAC
This sequence comes from Aethalodelphis obliquidens, assembly GCF_003676395.1. Taxonomy (NCBI): domain Eukaryota; kingdom Metazoa; phylum Chordata; class Mammalia; order Artiodactyla; family Delphinidae; genus Aethalodelphis; species Aethalodelphis obliquidens. The sequence continues at coordinate 2,921,271 of NW_020838043.1, read as the reverse complement.
TCTTTCTCTCCCTGCTTAACGAACCAGAGAGGACATGGCAGTGTCATTTCCCCAGCGCCCCTCTGCTGCAGGCAGCCCGACCCCACTGCCCTTACCGTCATTACCGGCTCCCTCCGGAGCTCACCAGACCCACGTGTACTTCTGTCACCCCCGCCCGTCCTTGCTCCTGCCACCCACCCCAAACCTACCCCCCTTCCTCACCAGATAGAAAGTACCAGAAAACTGTGCACTGTAGTCATCATTCAGTGGATACATCCCTCATCCCCGTTCCCGGCCACCGGTGAGGGTCTTCTGTGTAACGATCCCCATCTCTCAAGCTCCAGACGCCGGCCCCCTCTCGTCCCACCCTCTCACATTTGCACCATGTCCCTGACACATGTTCAGTCTCGACTCATTCAATCTCCGGATGAGTATGTGGGTTTCACTTTCTCCCTTCCTTATGTGCTTAAAAGTTTTCATTTAAAAAAGCTTAACCTTCAATGTTCTAACCTTCCCCTTCTTTGATCTGCCCTCACCCGTCCCTCGCCGCCTTCTCTCCTGACCGGCCCCGGGCAGCTCTGTGCCGTCCCTGCATCCGCTCCCTCTTCTCTCAGGGCGCCCAGGCTGCCCAGCCACTGAGCATCTGTGGGATGGCATGGGGGCCACTCTGGGCCCTCCTGGGTTGTCAACAGTGGTTGAAGTAAGGCCCAGACAAGGCTGACTGGTCATCTTTCCCTGGACCTCAGCCACCACGCCAGCCATCCATCCTCATCTCCCAGACCCCCAGGGGAACAGTCCAAACCTCCACTTTTCCACCGTCTTCCACATCCTCTTTAGTCGATGGCATCATCAACCACTTTCCAGAGAAGACCGGGGCCACCTGATCTGGGCTTCCTAAACTTCACTCCTCTACAGCATTCCTGCTCAGAAAATGCCCCCTTTTTTCTGCTTAGATGCAAAGGATTATAAATGCCACCAACCACACTATTAATTCCACACACAGCCCCGCACCCGAGTTCCTTCCACCGTCCCCCTCTCTTCCTTCCATCGCTTTGTCCTTCTACACGGACCTTCCCACGGCCTGCAAAACACTCAGGCCTCAGGGATCCCAAACAACTCTCCTCTGTCCCCTCTCCCCTGCATTCTGCTGATGCTCAGGGCCTCTGCCATCTCACCTGTCAAGCTGCTTCTGTCTCCACCCCTCTCCATGATTTCCCCCCAAACCTCCATTCGTGTCCTAAACCCCAAGACCAACGGCCTTTCCTCAGCCTCGACACGTCTCGCAGGTGCAAGCGGCATTCGACTTCCCTCCTGTGAGGGCCTGGCTCTCCCTTCCTGACTCGGCCGCCACCCCCCGCGCCAGACGGGCCCTGCCTGCCCAGCTCTTACCCCGACAGTCCACCACCCAGAGGCTCAACCGATGAGCTGCCAGGGCTGAGCGGCACCAGGACCTCTGCCGGAAGGGCCGGGCCCAGGCCAACTCTCGCACAGACACTGAGCTGCAGCCTGGCTATGTGACCCTGCTGATGGAGGGTGCCTAACTCAACTATCTTTCCACTTGGGCCCACAGCAGCTATCTTAACTTCTTAACATGACTCATTTTGCAATCCCAGTAAGATCTCTTTGCTTCTAGTTTCTGCCAGTGCCTTCCCTGGGGCGGACCCAGGGTCTAGGGTTTCTTGCTCCAAGAATCCTGATTTCTATCTTGGGCCATCCACGAGCCCAGGCACTGTGCCCTGTTCTGCATGCTTCCAGGAGAGCCCCAGGGTCACTGCTAGCGGGGACTGGACCAGCGTTTGCTCTTCTTCCGGGCCCAGCTGTCTGGGCACCTTGTCAGCCCTTCTGCTCTGAGCAGTCTCATCCCTGACTCGGATGGCGTTTTCCTCACCAGTTTGTCACAGTGATTGGCTTTCCACGGTTTGGCTCAAGTATCTTTATTTTCTCTATATTCTCTCATCTGGCAACTACATTTGTGTGGCTTCAACCACTGACTCTTAAGCACAAAACAGGAGCGAGGATGATCTTATCCCAAGAGGTGTCCGCTGTGTTCCAGGCCCTGGTTGTGTGGTACTGTACTTTCTCACCTCCCACGTGGTGCTAGCAAAGCTTCATATTCTGGCAAGAGAGAGGAAAACTGATTTTGGGTCAAGGGTATTGCTCTCATTTTTACCTAGGCCCCAGGCTTCAATTCCATTTCTAATCACCTGGATATCTTGCAGGCACCTTAAACTTAGTTTATCTACAATCAAATGGCTTGTTTTTACCCTCTAAAATCAATTCCTTCTGTCCTTCCTTTATCTGTCATTGGGTGTACCATTCTCCTATGCTTAGAATCAAACCTTGGCGTCGACTTTGAATGGGCCCATTTCTGTTGAACCCGCCTTCACTCCTCCAGCTCGAGCTCCACCACACTGCGCTACCTTCTCTTAATCCACAATTGCAATGGCTTCTCATTTGGGCCTCTTCCTACTTCTCTACCTTTCCTGTATGTTCACTGAGCGCCAGCACCAGTGATCCAAAGACTGTACCCCGGCCAAGGTGCTTAGTTGGGGGAAGTAGGCCTGTGAACAAATGAGGAGGCTCTGTGATCAGCCGACCAGCCGGGCTGGGCGGGCGAAGAGGGGGAGAGGTCTGTTCTCTCCCAGGGGCAGGGCTGGAAAGGCTTGCAGACAGGGAGCAGTGCTTGACCCGAGTCGGACAATGGAAAATGTGTCTGCTGACAAGGAGCTCGAGGCCACGGGAGGCAGCGTGAAAGCAGATGAGGAGGTGTGGACCTGCAGGACACAGGGGTGCTCAGGCCGTGGCAGGCCTCCTGTGGGCAGGGGAGTCACCGGCTTGTTAAAGGACAGGAGCAGGACAATGACGCTTATCTGAGAACAGGCACTGGGGACACAGCGTGGACAGTGGATGAGCTCCGCGAGACCTAGAGCGGGGAGCTCAGTGCGGATGCCACAGACACAGTCCAGGTCAGAGACCACAGGGGCCAGAGCTCAGGAGGGGAGAAGGGGCTGGAGGGGAAGGGAGACGAGAGAGATGCTAGAGGCGGCCGAGACAGACCTGACAGGGGACGGGACACTGACGAGGAAGGAGAGGGGAAGTTGAGAGCTGGCTCGGACACATCTGATCTGGTTGCCTGGAGACATGGAGGACTGAGCTTGTGAAAGGAAAAGGAAGTCTGCGAGAAAGACAGTAAGGTCTGCTTTGGAAATGCTCAATTTGAGATGTGTGTGGGACATACTTAAAGGAAAGCATAAAGCAGTTGGTAATACTGCCTGCAGGTTCTAGACCAGTGCTAGCCAACAGACCTTTCTGTGATGAGGGAAACGTTCTAGAGATTTGTGTAGTCCGATATGGTAGCCACTAGCCATGTAGCTACTGAGCACTTGAAATGTGGCCATACGGCTGGGGAACTGAATTGGACTTGATCTTAGTGTATTTCCATTTCGGTGGCCACCTGGGACTAGAGGCGGTGGTACTGGACAGCACAGGCTCAGGAGGCATCAGTACCCATGTGTGATTTAATGCCTCCCTTGTACCAGAAAGTATTGAAGGTTTACAGAGCAAGATGAAATTGGCTTCAGAAATAGATGGTAAAACAAGGCAAAGAAAAGATGAGGGTAGAAAGGGAGATGAGAGCAGAGTTGGGTTAGCACCCCAAATGCTGAGCATGAGGATGCTGTGTGAAATGCGAGCCCCAAACTTTTGAAGCCAGAGGAAGCTGGCAGCGCAATGGGGGCGCGGGCCAGGCAGGAGGGCGCAGCGCTGCTCGGGAAGGGCTTGTCAGGTGAAGCTGGCCAAGGACTGAGGGCTGGGAGCCCAGGTGATGCGTGAGGGGCTGAGTGGGAGACAGAGGAGACTGAGAAGGAGAGGCAAGAGAAGCAAGGGCAAGCGCGACACGGTCAAAGCCAACCAAGAAATGGATTAGGAGTCCGGCAATTAGGAGGAATGGTGAGTGTGAGGTCTGCAGACTGAGTGTGAGTAGAGGAAATAGAGACAGGCAGTACAGTCAATTCTTTGAGGAGCTGCGCTGTGAAGGAAACGGGAGAGGGTGCTGGCTGGAAGGCAGAGAGCTGCACCTTCCTTAGCACAAGCTACAGGCACGCGACTCACCTGCTCAGGGCCCGCACATCCCAAGCCCTGTCACTGAGGTCCTGCGACTCATCCTCCTCTCCTGGGACCTCCCTTCACACATCCTGCGGCCCACCCAACCCAGCCCAAGCACACCACTCAGTAAAAAGACCTGCTGCTGTTAACCAAAAGGTTGGAGGTGGGAAAATCATCAGAGAAGTCCAGAGTTCGAAGAAGGAACCAGCCAGACCTCCCCCCTCCTCCTTCAAAGAAATAAATCAGCAGAAGTGTAATGACAGACCACAACAGACTTGCCAAGGTCACTTAAGGATGAAGAATATTCTATTACTGATTAAACTCAGCGCCATAGCTGAGTGAAACACGGCAACGTGGCTGGCTCCCTGTCACGTTAAATCCTCTCAACAGTACTGGACTGTACTCTGTGATTATCCTAAGAGCTTCCTTTATCAATTTAATGATAAACTCTACCTTGCCCTTCAACATGCATTTCTCTCTGAATACTAAGACCAGAATAGGCAGAACCGTCTGTATTTTGACCAAGTGCCCCAGGGGTCAATGCAGTGGTTCTCAAAGTCTGGTGAGCTACTGAAGCGGGACACGGCCTGGGCCTGTGTATTTTCACCGCAACCCCTGACTGACTCTGACACCCTCCAAAGTTTAGGGACCACTGCCATGACATCTTCTTTCGTGCTCCAGGATAGGAGTCCCCGTACCTCGTGTCTCACGGCCTATGAGGTCGGCTTCGGCCCCAGCTAGGAGCCTCTGCTCAACCCTCCTTTCTCTTACCTGGGGGTGAAAGTTAGAATAATTTGGGGGAAAAAAAACACGATTCAGGAAGCAGAATCAAGATGTCTACATCCGGAACCTCCTGTCTTTTCAGGGAGAACCTCACTCTATAAACAAAACTCAAACTCCTTTGATAGCTCTATGAGGCCTGGCCGGTCCTAGAGTGTATGCCGAGAACAGGGGCTGTCGGTAACACCGATATCCAGGAGCTGGGAGTTTCCGCGGTCTCAGAAGGCCTGAGCACCCCCATACCTGTCTTGCTCTTCCTTCTCCAGACGTTCTTGCTGCTCCTGTTCCTTCTGCAGCCGGGCCTGTCGTCTCTTTTCGGCCAGCATCTTTGTGGCCTCTCCTGCATCAGTGGTGCCCGCTGTGGGCTTCCACGAGGCTGCATTGGAGGAAAAGATCAAGGGAAATGAAACAGTGACTGCACTCACACGGCAGCTACCACTTGGGATTGAAAAATCCAACCCAGTGGGTGATGGGAAATGCTGCCAGGACCAGCACAATCAGCCACCAAGCAGAGAGGCTGCAACAGGCTGGCTGTGACCCTGGATGCATTCCACCATGGAGGGCAGTGGAGAGGCGACAAGGAGAGACAGGGTCACCAGCAAGTCCCAAGGCAGCCACCACCGCTGCGCCTATCTGGATGAACTCACCGCAGCTGTCACGGAAGCTTCAAGGACTAAAGGAAGACCCTCTCTGTGGGAAAGGCAGATGCTGGCTGGATGCAGCTGACCACCCCCGTGGGCTTCCACAGCTAGGAGCAGCGTCAGCCCCTCAGCCTCCTCTGCCAGGAGACCCTCAGGAGAGCGAGGGGAAGGACTCGGGGCAACATGCAAGCCTGAGAAAGTGGCACGAGGGCATGGAGTTGTCTCCGGGAAAAATCCCCGTCTCTCCCCCATACCCGAGACTCCCGCGTGCATGGAGTCAGAGGGAGAACCGGCTGGGCGAGGAGGGCCTACCTCCACCGCCCTCGGCCTTCCCTGCTGCGGCCTCATGCTTCTCGGTGGCGTGCCTGTCTGCCACGTGCTTCTCTGGGGCCTCCTCCCCAGGTGGGCCGGCTGCCTGCTGAGCCAGGGAGCCCTCCCTTTCCTTGTTGCTCTTCTCTTTCTCTGCTTTCTTCTTGGGTGTTTCCTGGCCGGAAAAGGCGGGGAGGCGGTACTTCACCGGAGACCCTGGGTATGGCGGCTTCACGTTCTTTGGAGACTGCGGATATGCTTTTGAAGTTGCCCTGGAAAACCAAAACCACGCCAGAAGATGATTACCGGGCCTGACCACAGAACCCTCTGTTCCAAAGACACCTGGTTCCAAAAAGTTGAACAATTTCATCCTTCAAGGCAAACAAATGTGAGGCGGAGCACACACTCAGAAGTCCCTGAAGTAGGACTTCCCTGGTGGTGCAGTGGATAAGAATCCGCCTGCCAATGCAGGGGACACAGGTTCAAGCCCTGGTCCGGGAAGATCCCACATGCTGCGGAGCAACTAAGCCCGCATGCCACAACTACTGAAGCCCACGCACCTAGAGCCTGTGCTCTGCAACAAGAGAAGCCACCGCAACGAGAAGCCCGCGCACCACAACGAAGAGTAGCGCCCGCTCGCCGCAACTAGAAAAAGCCTGTGCGCAGCAACGAAGACCCAACGCAGCCAAAAATAAATAAATAAATAAATAAATAAATAAGAAGTCTCTGAAGTATTATCACCCTAACAGGAACATATGGTATCTAGAACATGTCCCTGGTGGAAGGGACAATGTTTTAGGAAGCCCAGCCAATGACGTCATGTCTGAATTTCACTTAAGTTTGACGACAACATAAGAATAAAGTGTTAGGCATTTTCCTACCTCCTCTTTTTAGAGGAGCACCAGGGTTGCATCTGGCTTCAGCATATGGCAACGAACGACCCTGCTCCCATTTTTTTCTATTATGGCAAAATACAAACAACATGAACTTTACCATCTTAACCACTTTGAAGTGTACAGTTCAGTGGCATTAAGTACATTCACACTGTGGTACAACCATCCCCATCGTCCATCTCCAGAACTCTGTACTCTTTAAACGCTAACTCCATACTCCCGCCTCTCCCCAGCCCCTGGCAACCACCTTTCCACTTTCTGTCTCCAGGAATTTGACAATTCCGCATACCTCATAGAAGTGGAATCATACAGTATTTGCCCTTTTGTGTCCGGCTTATTTCCCTCTGCATCTGTTGGAAGAAGGTCCATTACAGGTGTGCTGGCCTAGGCCTGGCTCCTGGTGACCACTGGCTGCTGGTGACGTAGATAACAGCCTAGCTTTAGTTGCCGAGTGCACCCAACGTTCGCACAGGGGTGTGACATTTGTACGGAGTACTTTTAGAAGAGCATAAAGTAATCTGTTCGTGCATTACACACTGTCACTCTCAACCCTGTAGCAGGCTGAACCATATGAAAGTGCTAATGTTCAACCATTTTTGATCTATAAAAACAGCAATAAAAATGGCAACTCAACATAATATTAAAGGCCAATTTCTCACCAGAGACCTAAAGAGTTTCCTAATCAGATCCTGGTGGTAAGGAAAAAATATAATCAGATCAACATTAAACTTGGTCTTGAGCTGGAAAATAATCCTCAAGGGGTACGTGGACTGGAAAAGATGCAGACCAGTTTTCCAATGATGCTCTCATGGTAAAAGCCCAGCTCCGGGTGCCAAGGAGAACACGTTTTCTCAGTTAATGCCAGGCTGAGGGCCACACAATGACCCCATGAATATGACTTGAACGTGATCTGAATTTTTAAAATTCAGTTATTTCAGCATCAACCATTTTACTGATATGGAATCAGTCCAGATCCCACTTCCATGGTGGTCTGTCCACCCCTCTCTGGCAGTCTGCTCCGTAGCTGGACCACTGTGACCCCAGAAAGAATCACTTCATAGTCGCCACACCGACTTCCCTCGTGCCACCATTCTGTTAGGCCTGGAGCCACACAGAACCCCTGTGACACCTCGTCCACGTGGACGGTGCCTCCTCTTTGCAGACCGTTCTCCCTCTGCCCTGGGGCTCAGCCAACTCAGGCCCCACCATTCCCGAGGGACTTCTTGACAAGCAGGCATTTCTATATAACCTTGGTTTTCTACTTTTGTTCCTAGACCCTAACCACATAAAAGCCAGGCACAGAATCCTCTTGCTTCTTCAATATACGTATGCATATGTACCAGGGTTTCTCAATCCTGCCATGACATTTGGTGCTGAATCATTCCTTGCTGTGGAGCTATTCTGTGCACTGTTTCGCAGCATCCCTGGCCTCAACCCGCTAGATGCCAGTAGCAATCTCCACTCCCCGCAACGCACCCCAGGTTATGACAATCAAAAATGTCTGCAGACATTGTCAAATGTCCCTGCAGGGGCAAGATCACCCCCAGCTGAGAACCACTGAGGTGAGACATACATATAGCGCCCCCCCACGCCCCTTCTATCTATATAAAGCAGGTAAAAGTGGTGCTGCTCTGGTTGAGGGGTAGTGTCCTAATCCCCACGCCCCCTGAGGCCCGCCTATGAGTCTCCTGAGAGCCCTGGCTTGAGAGGGAATCATCAGAGCCTTCTGTGTTCAGACAGCCAGGGTCGCACCTGGATCCCTCCCCCAGTGATCTGGAGCTCACACTCCCTCTAGCACCCTCCAAAACTGTGTCCACGCTTCCTGAGGGCTGTCTGCACACCAGCCCCTGTGCTGCTAAGTGTAGTTGTGTATGTATGTGTGTATACGTGTATGTCTCTTTTAGTTGTCAAAAACTGGTATGACACAGGTACTATTATTAGGGTCACTTTATGGAGGAGGAAGCGGGCTTAGAGAGGTTAAGTAAGCCGCGGAACTGCAGTCTGTGCCCACGACTCCCTGACTCCACTTCTTCCAACTTGGCCCTACTCCCTGTGTCGCAATGGTGGCTAAGCCAGAGCTTGGGGTCACCACGATCCCCAGATGTTCATTTTAGACCTGGCACAGAGTAAGCACACAACAGATGTTAGATATCGGGTGTTAGTGAAACATATAAAATAAAAATCCGAATTATCCTCACAGACAAGAACGAACCAAAAGCAGGAGGAAGAAATAAAACGGGGGAAACCACAAGCCCTGCTACCTCATGATGACAGCGCTCCATTAAGCATCGTTTTCCAATCAGCTGCAAAAACCTGCATTTAGGTTCAAACAGCCTGTACTACCGTACAGCAGGGGATCTTCTGCTTGGCAACACTCTCCTTCCATGCTGTCGTCTAGGGCCATACTGCTGCTATAACCACCAGGAGAGTGTCTTAAAGGACCTGGTCTGATGCACCGAGGTGATCAAAACACGTCACTTACTCCCTAGAATGTCAAGTGCATGCTCTGTGCAGCTCCGGTCCAACCCCTGTGCAGGGACAGGCAATGGCAAACAATTACTCCTGGATGTGGGATTTGGAGAGAGAGGCAATAGGAAAGACTGCTATTTCACGGTAGATGACGCAGACAGAAACACCTTCTCCTTCCGTAAGCATTCCTATCTTGACTCATTAAATAGGAACTTCTGCTATTGTAAGGACTGGCAAAAAGCCATTTGCTCTTCTTCCTTGCCCTCAACCTCCTCCCCAAGGAGTGAGGCATGACTTCTCTGCTTGGTGAGACAGAGCAGAGGTGCTGGGCGCCCACCGCCCAGTCCATCTGAGTTCTCTCGGGCACCTGCCTGCAGCGAGCGCACATCTGAGCTTCCCTCAGTGGTGCCTGAGAGGTGGGTTCCCCCCGGGGTCCTGGTGCAGGCGCCTCTGCTGCGCATGGGCAGACATGCGAGGACCTCTTCTGCAGACCCCACTCCCACCAGGAGGGTCCCCGGGGCTGGACTATGGGGAGTGGGTAAGAGGCCTGCACTGGCTGCAGGCCCACTTCATTCTATAGTCTTGCCTTAGTAGCAGAATGCCAGCACCTGGATCCCAACACGAACCCAGGGTCTGGTCTAAATGGCTCACTCACGGAAGGGAATGAGCCCGATGACAGTCACACCCTCAGTCAGTGTGCCCGGAGCCTGTAAGAGGGACATGCAGGGCAGGACTACAATCCCATGGGGAAAAAGCTGGTCTGCCCTGGGTGTGAGAGGTTCTGACAGCCTCAGACCTACTCAGCCCTGCTCAGCCTTGCTTCAACTTGCTTTAAGAGAACAGTCACGCGTAGGTTCTGTTCACACCACAGACTGTAAGGTTCTGTTCTAAATAATACTGGGCCAATTATCCACGAGCACACATCTAAAAATAATTGCTACCTGATAAGTAAGGGTGAATTATTTGGGATAAAACTCAACATACTAAGGAGTCTATCTACATTCCTCTACCCCAGCTCTTGCCCAATAAACAAAATAAATGAGAACGCACACACACACACTCCTCGTACGCACAATACAAACACGACCTCCAAATTAGAGAAGTGTAGGTAAATCATTGATTTTTTTAACAGCGAATGACCAAACTACAGAATACAGTCTTAGAAGTTCCCTATTTTATCTCCAGATCCATAGAGTTTCCTGCTCAGCCTGCCTCACTACTTCCCTACGTGGATGTAGCACCTTGCCCGCAAGAGCTGCTGAGCGTGGGAAGCGTGAACCGGGCAATGCTGGTCTGTCTGGCAGACTCCGAGGCTCTCTGGTCTCCTGCTCACACCACTTACTGCAAGCCAAATGAAGTCTGGCAAAGCTACTGTTTCCCCAATTTCCTAGAAATAGATATCTTGGCTGATGAAAGAAATTAAACACAAATTAATCAGGGAACTCACTGTGCTTTCATAGAGTTTTGTTTTTAAGTACCGTCTCGTCTATCTAATAAGGGTCTATTTGGTCACCACAATAACCCAGTGAGGTAGGTAGGAAATTACTATTAACCATATTTTAGATAAGAAAGCCCAAATCCTAAGTGCTTAAATGACCTTTCCCAAGAGGTGTAAACAGATGAGAGAGCCACGTCACTTGATTTTTCATCTTGCTTTTTTATAGGTTTTCCACTCCAAGTTTTAAAAGTTCAATACTTCCAGTGATTAGACATCTAACAAAGGGAATTCACAAATTTTGTTGGGGTGGTAGAGATAGGCCTTCCTGACGCACAAGGCAGGATTATATAACCTTTTGAGGTTCCATGACTGGTAGGAAATATGAACAAACACCTCTGTAAGTAGAGCGGCAAGAGGAACTCTCCGGAGAGGGTTGTCATGCTTCTGAACGTGAGTTTACTGCAAAGCAGATCCCCAAAGGACTTTTTTCACTCCACATCTTGCAATCTAGTTCTATTTTTTCCAAAGCCACTTGACTCCAGGCACAGTGAACACAGCCCACCCACAGGATGGGAGGGGTCTGTGGCCTCGTCAGCACAGCTTGGCCAACATTCTGAGAAGTCTATTTGTCAATGGTCCCATTTTACTATTTACTTTCCAGAGAGAAAAAGAGCAATTTTATACCACAGAGACCTGTGGATACCACCTTAACCCAGTGATCAAAGTTACCATCACCAGTAATGAAACAACTTGACATCATGGCCTCCTGATAAGATGTGCTGAGAAGGAACCAACATCCCTTCCATGGGATTCCTGCCCCAAATGTATAACCTGAGTCTAATCATGAGGAAACAGCAGACTGACTCAAACGAAGGACAGTCCTCAAAAAAAAAAAAAACAAAACAGAAAACCGGTCTGTGCTCTTTAAAAATGTCAGGGTCATAAAGAAAGGCTGAAGAACTGTTGCAAGTTAACGCAGACTAAGGAGGCAAGACAACTAATTGCAATGTGGGACGCTGGGTTGGATTCCGGACCAGGAAAAAAACTGTTCCAGAGGATCTCACTGGGACAACAGGCAGAAGTTGCACACAGTCTGTAAATTAAGTCTGTAAATTAAGTCACAACATCATGTCAAATGTTAACTTTTCTGATTTTTCACACTTGTACTGTGGTTATACAAAAGAATGTCTTCATTCTTAGGTATAAAGGGTCATGATGTCTGCAACTGATTCTCAAATGGTTCTTGGAAAATGTGTGTGTGTGTGTGTGTGTGTGTGTGTGTGTGTGTGTGTGTGTGT
>NW_020838043.1:2865356-2909350 GCF_003676395.1 Aethalodelphis obliquidens | reverse complement strand
TGTGTGTGTGTGTGTGTGTGTGTGTGTGTGTGTGTGTGTGTGTGTGTCTATGGAGACTATATGAGAGTGAGTGGGGATGGGAATGATGAAGCAAGTGTGGCTAAATGCTAACAGGATGAGTCGAGTTCTAGTCTTGCAACTCTTCTGTAGGGTTGAAATGACTTCAAGATAAAAAGGTTCTTAAAAATCGGTCTAAACTCAAATTATCCTCTACTAAGACGGACAAATACAGGACAAGGACTGGGTGAGCAGCTAAGTATGGCTGTGAGGAGGGGGTATAACTTAACATTTTCAATTATCCTTTTCAAGAAAATTTTCAGGTAAGAATGTAAAAGCCTATTTGAGAAGGATGGTGGTAACACAAACAATAGTTAAATTGTCACTGCAGGGAGCCCTGATCCACTGTAGATGCTCATCTGTGGGCAGGGAATACCATGCCACCCATCTACCAGAGAAGCCTATGAGAATGGTGCTCGGCAAGGATTGATTAAATGTCCTCAACCATCAGAGAAATAGGCTGGCTCCAGGAGCCTGTGATTCTGAGAGGGAGGTGCTTATTTGGGGCCATCCATACAACTTTGCCTTCATTTTTTCCCTCGTGTGGACTACCTGTTTTGTTTCTAACGCATGATAAAATGAAATTAACCTAGATTCCTGACACAAAATTGATCTGAGGTAAGCTATCTCTGAAAGTCATTATCTTTGGCAGATTATATTTTCCACAGATGGCCACAATAATATCTCCTCCCATCCCACATGATCTTCTTGAGCTTATTTTTCCATCCCATTGAATCTGAGGTGGTCCCACTGCTTTGACCAAGAAAATACAGCAGAGGAGGAACACTGTGCCAACTCGGGGCATAGTCCTTAACTGGGGTTAATGGGCCATCATCCTTAATGGGCCGTCTTGGACCTTAAGCTTAGTCGAGCCCTAGGTTGTAATTTAACTGTAGCACCAGATGACATTGAACCGTAATTGCACGGAGGCCCCAGACGTGAGAACTTCCCAGTGAGCCCATGTCAAGCCACAGAACCACCACACAAAAGACCCTAAGAGAGACCCTTCCGGTAAGCCCAAGTCACAGAGCTGTGAGAATTAATAACAAATCGTTGTTTTATGCTAGTAAATTTTAGACAGTCTATTACAGCACCAAGGGATAATGGACACATTCCCCATCATAATGATCAAACTAACTTAGAATACATTTCTAAGAACCTGAAACCATGAGAGAAGATTTCACATTGAAGAACTAGGGGTACAGGCAGCACCTACACACAGAGGGCAGAGACAGGCTGCGTAAATGCACTTGACCACACTTGATTTCCTTTCTCTAGGTTACAAGAAGAAAGATATGCTCCATCCACATCTTTGAGAGTCTAGCTGAAGCTAGTTTTTTAAAACCCATACAAGTACCGGACAATGCCAACCAACAATGAAAATAAACTTGAACATTTAAAAGAGCAAAGCCATTAATATGCACAGCCGCCTACAGTGACTTAATTGATCTGAGATCCGGGAGGGGAACAATGCGCTGTCAGAGCCATTCATCACATGGCCCGGCTGGATTTCTGGATGGGAGTTCAAAGTGGCTAGCCCCCCGCCCCAGGCCATTCAAAGCCACGTCACTTCCAGTGTGCTTTAAAGATCACAAGCTTGGTCTGCACAGAGGGAAAGTTGAAAATGCCACTTTGCTTGGGGCTTATTTTGTGTGACACCATTTTAAAAACCAAGTGTTTCTTTTTCATCTTTCTTTAATATTGAGTACACAAAAGAATTTTTATAAAATACGAAAGGTATGAAGAATGATAAAACAAATGTTCACACATGCACCAACCAGCTCAAGGGAAAGACATACTATGCCAGGATCTCCCATGTGCCCCTCCCTGAGCCTGTCCCCAACTTCCCACTCAGAGGCCATCATCACTCTGCATTTTATGTTTTCCATTTTCTTAAAATCATTTTACCACATTTATATTCTTAAAAACACACTGGTTTTGCAACATCTAGGAACTCAGTATACATGCAATCAAACTGCTGACATTCTTCTACAACTTCCTTCTCGACACTACGTTCCTGAGATCCACCCACTGGTTGCGGGCAGCTGCAATCCACTCTTTTTCACTGCTGTATAGTTTGGTTGGATTTTCAGAATATACTTACAGTCTACTTGACTTTTCACATTTCTCAGACCTGGCCCATACCGTGTGGTTCAGCCGCTAATTTTCACCCCAGGGAGAAACGAAATTTCTTTCTGAACATTTTAAAAATCAAGAAACGTTTGCTATTCCTTAGATCTGTCAACTTGGTAATTCTGATTTAGAGGTGCCTGAGCAACTTCTATTCCCAGGGCACCTCATAAAGAGAGAAGGATTCTGGAGTTTGACAGTACACAGGCAGTCCAGCTGTGTTAGTATGTGCTATTTTTCCTGCCTGTGTTAGAGACAACATGTATGGGGCTCTAAAAATAAAAGCCAGTCCATTAATTTCTCTTTGTTGAAAGTGGCAGGAATACCGTGCAGCACGGTACAGAAACCAGCATCCCTCATCGTTAAAAAATTCCCCAAGTGAAATATACAGCACAGAAAAGAGAATGTTTAAGAAACTGATCAGTGGGAGAATAAACTGTTGAATGTCCCGGAAGGAACGAGGAGGCAAAGGGCCTCAGTCCTCAGGTAGGTTTGGCCCCAGCATTGCCCAGACCTGCCCAGACCACTCTGCTCTCCAGGCCCGCCTTTCCCCCCTGGCTAGCGTCCCACAGACTCATGCTGCGCGCAGACTGTGCAACAATAAACTGAGTCAGCCCCCCGCCCTTGCGGCAGCCTAGCAGGAGATAATCAAGTACAATGAGGCACAGATCAATTCGGCCTGCTCCCTCACCTCATGCAGGGCGCTCTGCTCAAATGTCACCTCCTCAGAGAAGCCTTTTCTGACCACCCGATCTAGCTCCGCCCCTCCACCATCCTCCGCCATCTGACCCGGACTCATTTTTCTTCACAGCACTTACCACCACCTGATATTATATTTGTTGTTCACTGTCAGGCAAGCTCCACGAAGGCTGAGAAGAGCACTGGACACAGAGTAGGTGCTCTATGGGTGCTGGATAAACGAATGACTGACACAGCTATGTTCTGTCAGCACAGTGAAGGGGGCGAATTCAGCTTTGGCTAGCTCTGGACAGGAGGACAGCTGAGCTGAGTCCTGAGGGATGAGCAGTACAAGGTGGGCAGCTCTCCCTTTGGAGCAGGCCTGGAACTGTCCTCATCTGGGTCCACATCTCCCTCCCACCTCTCCTGGGGCCCGTCCAAGTGGAGACTATTTTCATTCGTTTGGGGATTCTCTGGAGCACCTGGCACAGTGACTTGCATTCATTCATTCCATGAATACTTATAAAACTTCTACTAGGTGCCCATTACTGTTCTAGATAGAGTAGAAATTTTAAATATTTCTCTAAATTGAACTGCATTTTTAGAAGTCTGGGATTGTGTTTGAGTATCTTTGGTCAGAGAGAGCTTTTTAAAACTCGGATGATATGTCCTTAAAAATATAAAATAGTTCTTGAATCACAACCTTCAACATTTTCAACTTCAAAGAAATAGCACAGAGCCCACTGCAAGCTTGCTTCCAAAAACTGAATTGTCATCTCTATAGAAGGCAACAACCCTCTTGGTTCACAAAGATGAAATTTACAATGATGATGCAAGGACCATGAGTCAAGACCCAGGAAAGAGGGTAGAATCTGGAAAAAAAAACAGGACAAATAGGCTTTTCTCTCTGCTAATGTCAACGTCCCAAACTGACAGGAGAGTACTGACATGCAAATGGAAGGCTCAGAAATAAGACAAAGACAAACAGAGACCTCACAGCTCACCTAATGGATTTGAAGTTTGCGAGAAAGCAATACAATAACCAAAGACAGGCAATACAGGCACAGAAAGAATGCAATGGACTTAAGAAAAAAAAAAACCCAAGATGCTATTAATTCAGTAATGCGCTACAGAAAGATTTTCTTTATGGAAAGCACATACATCGATAACCAGTAGTAGTAGTTTATAAAAACCATAGCAATCTCTGAGCAAAACCATATTAGCGAAAAAGTCTCTGTTAGGAAGCAAAAAATCAGATATAAATGCTTCTCTCATCTCGAAACATTTTTTAAAAATTCCCAAGTGTTAGAGGGCAGACAGCAGAAGCAAGAAGAACTACAATCCTGCAGCCTGTGGAACAAAAACCACATTCACAGAAAGACAGACAAGATGAAAAGGCAGAGGGCTATGTACCAGATGAAGGAACAAGATAAAACCCCAGGAAAACAACTAAATGAAGTGGAGATAGGCAACCTTCCAGAAAAAGAATTCAGAATAATGATAGTGAAGATGATCCAGGACCTCGGAAAAAGAATGGAGGCAAAGATCGAGAAGATGCAAGAAATGTTTAACAAAGACCTAGAAGAATTAAACAACAAACAAACAAAGATGAACAATACAATAACTGAAATGAAAACTACACTAGAAGGAAGCAATAGCAGAATAACTGAGGCAGAAGAACGGATAAGTGACCTGGAAGACAGAATGGTGGAATTCACTGCTGCAGAACAGAATAAAGAAAAAAGAATGAAAAGAAATGAAGACCTCTGGGACAACATTTAACGCAACAACATTCGCATTATAGGGGTCCCAGAAGGAGAAGAGAGAGAGAAAGGACCCGAGAAAATATTTGAAGAGATTATAGTCGAAAACTTCCCTAACATGGGAAAGGAAATAGCCACCCAAGTCCAGGAGGCGCAGAGAGTCCCATACAGGATAAACCCAAGGAGAAACACGCCAAGACACATAGTAATCAAACTGACAAAAATCAAAGACAAAGAAAAATTATTGAAAGCAGCAAGGGAAAAACGACAAATAACATACAAGGGAACTCCCATAAGGTTAACAGCTGATTTCTCAGCAGAAACTCTACAAGCCAGAAGGGAGTGGCATGATATACTTAAAGTGATGAAAGGGAAGAACCTACAACCAAGATTACTCTGCCCGGCAAGGATCTCATTCAGAATCAATGGAGAAATCAAAAGCTTTACAGGCAAGCAAGAGCTAAGAGAATTCAGCACCACCAAACCAGCTTTACAACAAATGCTAAAGGAACTTCTCTAAGTGGGAAACACAAGAGAAGAAAAGGACCTACAAAACAAACCTGAAACAATTAAGAAAATGGTCATAGGAACATACATATCGATAATTACCTTAAACGTGAATGGATTAAATGCTCCAACCAAAAGACACAGGCTTGCTGAATATACAAAAACAAGACCCATATATATGCTGTCTACAAGAGACCCACTTCAGACCTAGGGACACATACAGACTGAAAGTGAGGGGATGGAAAAA
Organism: Aethalodelphis obliquidens; assembly: GCF_003676395.1. Lineage (NCBI taxonomy): Eukaryota > Metazoa > Chordata > Mammalia > Artiodactyla > Delphinidae > Aethalodelphis > Aethalodelphis obliquidens. The sequence continues at coordinate 2,903,968 of NW_020838043.1, read as the reverse complement.
GATATTCCATGCAAATGGAAATCAGAAGAAAGCTGGAGTAGCAATACTCATATCACATAAAATAGACTTTAAAATAAAGAATGTTACAAGAGACAACGAAGGACACTACATAATGACCAAGGGATCAATCCAAGAAGATATAACAATTATTAAGTATATATGTACCAACATAGGAGCACCTCAATACATAAGGCAACTGCTAACAGCTATAAAACAGGAAATCGACAGTATCACAGTAATAGTGGGGAACTTTTAACACCTCACTTACACCAAGAGACAGATCATCCAGACAGAAAATTAATAAGGAAACACAAGCTTTAAATGACACAATAGACCAGATAAATTTCATTGTTATTTATAGGACATTCCATCCAAAAACAGAAGATTACATTTTCTTCTCAAGTGCGCACGGAATATTCTCCAGGATAGATCACATCTTGGGTCACAAGTCAAGCCTCAGTAAATTTAAGAAAATTGAAATCATATCAAGCATCTTTTCTGACCTCAACGCTATGAGATTAGAAATCAATTACAGGGAAAAAAACGTAAAAAGCACAAACACATGGAGGCTAAACAATACGTTACTAAATAACCAAGAGATCACTGAAGAAATCAAAGAGGAAATCAAAAAATACCTAGAGACAAATGTCAATGAAAACACGACGATCCAAAACCTATGGGATGTGGCAAAAGCAGTTCTAAGAGGGAAGTTTATAGCTATACAAGCCTACCTCAAGAAACAAGAAAAATCTCAAATAAACAATCTAACCTTACACCTAAAGGAACTAGAGAAAGAAGAACAAACAAAACCCAAAGTTAGCAGAAGGAAAGAAATCATAACGATCAGAGCAGAAAAAAATGAAATAGAAACAAACAAAACAATAGCAAAAATCAATAAAACTAAAAGCTGGTTCTTTGAAAAGATAAACAAAATTGATAAACCATTAGCCTGACTCATCAAGAAAAAGACGGAGAGGGCTCAAATCAATAAAATTAGAAACAAAAACGGAGAAGTTACAGCAGACACCGCAGAAATACAAAGCATCCTAAGAGACTACTACAAGCAACTCTATGCAATAAAATGGACAACCTGGAAGAAATGCACAAATTCTTAGAAAGGTATAACCTTCCAAGACTGAACCAGGAAGAAAAGGAAAATATGAACAGACCAATCACAAGTAATGAAATTGAAACTGTGATTAAAAATCTTCCAACAAACAAAAGCCCAGGACCAGATGGCTTCACAGGTGAATTCTATCAAACATTTAGAGAAGAGCTAACACCCATCCTTCTCAAACTCTTCCAAAAAATTTCAGAGGAAGGAACACTCCCAAACTCATTCTATGAGGCCACCATCACCCTGATACCAAAACCAGACAAAGATACTACAAAAAAAGAAAATTACACACCAATATCACTGATGAATATAGATGCGAAAATCCTCAACAAAATACTAGCAAACAGGATCCAACAACACATTAAAAGGATCATACACCATGATCAAGTGGGATTTATCCCAGGGATGCAAGGATTCTGCAATATACGCAAATCAATGTGATACACCATATTAACAAATTGAAGGAGAAAAACCATATGATCATCTCAATAGATGCAGAAAAAGCTTTTGACAAAATTCAACACCATTTATGATAAAAACTCTCCAGAAAGTGGGCATAGAGGGAACCTACTTCAACATAATAAAGGCCACATACGCCAAACCCACAGCAAACGTAATTCTCAATGGTGAAAAACTGAAAGCATTTCCTCTAAGATCAGGAACAAGACAAGGATGTCCACTCTCACCACTATTATTCAACACAGTTTTGGAAGTCTTAGCCACGGCAATCAGAGAAGAAAACGAAATAAAAGGAATACAAATTGGAAAAGAAGAAGTAAAACTGTCACTGTTTGCAGATGACATGATACTATATATAGAGAATCCTAAAGATGCCACCAAAAAACTACTAGAGCTGATCAGTGAATTTGGTAAAGTAGCAGAATACAAAATTAATGCACAGCAATCTCTTGCATTCCTATACACTAATGATGAAAAATCTGAAAGAGAAATTAAGGAAACACTCCCATTTACCGCTGCAACAAAAAGAATAAAATACCTAGGAAAAAACCTACCTAGGGAGACAAAAGACCTGTAGGCAGAAAACTATAAGACACTGATGAAAGAAATTAAAGATGATACCAACAGATGGAGGGATATACCATGTTCTTGGATTGGAAGAATCAATATTGTGAAAATGACTATACTACCCAAAGCCATTTACAGATTCAATGCAATCCCTATCAAATTACCAGTGGCATTTTTTACGGAACTAGAACAAAAAATCTTAAAATTTATACGGAGACACAAAAGACCCCGAATAGCCAAAGCAGTCTTGAGGGAAAAAAACGGAGCTGGAGGAATCAGACTCCCTGACTTCAGACTATATTACAAAGCTACAGTAAGCAAGACAATATGGTACTGGCACAAAAACAGAAACAGAGATCAATGGAACAAGATAGAAAGCCCAGAGATAAACCCACACACCTATGGTCAACTAATCTATGACAAAGGAGGCAAGGATACACAATGGAGAAAGGACAGTCTCTTCAATAAGTGGTGCTGGGAAAACTGGACAGCTACATGTAAAAGAATGAAATTAGAACACTCCCTAACACCATATACAAAAAAAACCTCAAAATGGATTAGAGACCTAAATGTAAGACCAGACACTATAAAACTCTTAGAGGAAAACATAAGAAGAACACTCTAACATAAATCACAGCAAGATCTTTTTTGATCCACCTCCTAGAGTAATGGAAATAAAAACAAAAATAAACAAATGGGACCTAATGAAACGTCAAAGCTTTTTGCACAGCCAAGGAAACCATAAACAAGACGACAAGACAACCTTCAGAATGGGAGAAAATATTTGCAAATGAATCAACGGACAAAGGATTAATCTCCAAAATATATAAACAGCTCACACAGCTCAATATTAAAAAAACAAACAACCCAATCCAAAAATGGGCAGAAGACCTAAATAGACATTTCTCCAGAGAAGACATACATATGGCCAAGAAGCACATGAAAGGCTGCTCAACATCACTAATTATTAGAGAAATGCAAATCAAAACTACAATGAGGTATCACCTCACACCAGTTAGAATGGGCATCATCAGAAAATCTACAAACAGCAAATGCTGGAGAGGGTGTGGAGAAAAGGGAACCCTCTTGCACTGTTGGTGGGAATGTAAATTGATACAGCCACTATGGAGAACAATATGAAGGTTCCTTAGGAAACTAAAAATAGAATTACCATATGATCCAGCAATCCCACTACTGGGCATATACCCAGAGAAAGGCATAATTCAGAAAGACACATGCACCCCAATGTTCATTGCAGCAGTATTTACAATAGCCAGGTAATGAAAGCAACCTAAATGCCCATTGACAGACGAATGGATAAAGAAGTTGTGGTACATATATACAATGGAATATTACTCAGCCATAAAAAGGAACGAAATTGGGTCATTTGTTGAGACGTGGATGGATCTAGAGACTGTCATACAGAGTGAAGTAAGTCAGAAAGAGAAAAACAAATATCGTATATTAATGCACATATGTGGAACCTAGAAAACGGTACAGATGAACCACTTTGCAAGGCAAAAATAGAGACACAGATGTAGAGAACAAATATATGGACACCAAGGGGGAAGGGGGGGCGGGGAGATGAATTGGCAGTTTGGGATTGAGATGTATACACTGATGTGTATAAAATTGATGACTAATAAGAACCTGCTGTATAAAAAAATAAATAAAATAAAATTCAAAAATTAAACAAAAGAAAAAGAAAGGTTAAAGAAAAGAAAAAAAAATCCCAAGTGTTCATTAAATCTGTGTATTATCCTATGTTCTCTGAACCAAACTGATGCACCAAACAAGTTTTATATGATTCTCTCTATATAAAGAGTTTCCTTTTTTCCAAATTAAAATCATATTTCTCTTTCTCTCTCAGTACTACTGAACATGTTTCCATTCTACTGCTGGAATGAGTTATTTACTGAGTCATTCTTGTCAGTTACTAGCAGTAAAATGTTTTAAAGACTTAAGTCAGTGGTCACACAGTGTAAATTCGTTTTCCAGTTACACAGTTTTTCACTGGCTTCATTAGGAAAACATACAGCTGATGGTGACTGAGAAGTTATTATTGTCTCTCTGTTAAAGAGACAAAATGAGAGAGGGGGGCTTCCCTGGTGGCGCAGTGGTTGAGAGTCTGCCTGCCGAGGCGGGTTCGTGCCCCGGTCCGGGAAGATCCCGCATGCCGTGCAGCGGCTGGGCCCATGAGCCATGGCCTCTGAGCCTGCGCGTCCGGAGCCTGTGCTCCGCAACAGGAGAGGCCACAGCAGTGAGAGGCCCGCATACCGAAAAAAAAAAAAAAAATGAGAGAGGGCCTGAGAGCAAGTGTGGAGCACAGGGGCTCCAGAGCCCAAGCGCAGTGCAGTCACTTCACTCCAGATGCAGCTGAAGGAGAAAGAAGGGGAATGCCAGAAAAGTAGAGTGGACTAACGGACCTGAAGAAAACACGCCGAATGGGTTCATCTTGGTAAATCAGAGTCCAGTATTTACCAGGCAGCAAAGCCCTCAAGAGCACAACATTTATCTAGAAGATACACAGCGCACCTCGGCGGGCTGGCCACACCTCGTGGGGGAGCTAGAGGCACACGGCACAGAGCCCCCCAAACTGCTTTAACCATCCGACTATGGAGAAGGGGAAAGATGCTTACTTGGGTGTCACAGGAGAAGACGACCTCTTAGAAACGCCTGCTGGAAAATCGCATCTTCTCAGAGGGGACATGAGGCCCACGCTGGGAACGGAAGTTGTTGTTTTTGGCCCCCTCTTCATCTTCTCCGTCTGTAGGGGACACAGAATAGGACGTCCATGGCCCATGACTGCCATTACTTCTACAATTTCTAAAAATACCCCAGATAGAAGCAATGCACAGCTTTCTTTCAGAAGGAAACATACGGAGCTATACTGCTTCTCACAATGGGAATCTTTGCAGAGAAGCACCAGGGGGTCATCATATTTAGGTCATTCAGTTAAAAAAAAAAAAACAAAAAACCCCTCAGCCTTAAAACATAAAGACCGCCTTCTCCTTGTTATCTTACAAAAAGCTAACAATGGAACCAGATTATGGTCCTGGACATATAGAAGCTGGAACGAGTACCAAGATATACAATCACTATTAAAACAAACAAAAAAAAGCTATAGGTGGGTGCAAGACAGGGAGCTGGGGACCCTAACAGTGTACGCAGTTTAACGGGGACTGCAACCCCTCCATCCCTCTATGTCTTCCCCATGGCCTGCCTCACATGGGCCTCTGTGACTGGCCCGTGGCAGGCAGTCTGCAACGGTGGTCCCCTTCTCTCCCTATTGTGATTTTCCGCAGCAAATCCTCACGCAGCCCCCATGCCTACATACATTAGCCCCTTCCACAGGAATCCACCCAGCAGTAAAACCCTAGGGTCTGAAACATTCACTTCTCCTGTGAGAACCTTGGGATCACACTGGATTAAAAAAATAAATATGGTGTTATAAAATAAATGCCCGATGGTAATGTGGCGTTTAAAATGCTTTAACAGGTGGAGCTCAGTTCCCTTCTCCTCAAGCGTGGGTTTGGTCTCTCTCTCTCTGATCTCTTGCTCTAGGGGAAGCCAGCTGCCATGTTATCTGGACACTCAAGCAGCTGTCTGGAGAGGTCCATGCAGTAAGGAACTGGGGCCTCCTGCCAACGGCCACGTGAGTGAGCTGTCCTGGAAGAGCCCCAGCCAAGCTTTCTGACGACTGCAGCCCTGGCTGCCATCCTGACCACACCCTCATGAGAGACCCTGAACCAGAAGCACCCAGCTAAGCCATCCTCAATTTCTGACCCAAAGAACCAGTGAGGTAATAAACATTGGCTTTAAGCTGCTAAGGTTTGGGGTAATTTGTTACATAGCAAGTGTAACTAATGGAAGTAGTATGGCATGTATAACTTCTAAACAAATCTACACAGTCGGGGGTACCTGCTCAACATCTGCCTTACTGATAGTGTTACCATGACGACAAAAATGTGTAAAGCCCACTGCTGTGGATGAAGGCTGACCTAGAACTTCAGTTCTAGTTGCCTGTAGAGGCAAGACTGGCCCAGAATCAGACATCCTTAAAGAAGCAGAGAAAGGGCACTCGGAACATTCCTTCTGACGCCCGTCCTCTGGAGGACAGGCTATAACGAGGACAAGGGCTTTAGGAATCTGTTCCAAGGCACTAAGATTTAGGAGGGTGCAAAAAGTTAAATGATTTTCAAAGGTTGGGTGCAGTTTTAAACCAAATCTGCCCCTTGAGCAGTCCCTGGAGATAGATGGAAATAGACCCCAGGTCAAGTGCAGGGAGTAATCACACTGTCAGATAAACCAGTCCTGAGGGGCGAGTGGGTATAAACCTACCGGAGAGGCCTCCGCTCCTGCAGGGGCTCCTTTCCCAGCATCTCCTACGCCAGATGTAGATGTCGTCTTCTTCTTCTCGGCATTTCGAGTGGGAGAAGACTTGTAGGAAGATTTAAGGGGGCCAGCAGGAGCTACACGAGGACAGGCATGGGATACTAGAGAGTTACAGTATAAAACCCAGAGACACAGGGAGCATAGATGGAAAAAGTAGGGGGAACAGAGGGTTGGGAAGAACACCACATTTCTGTTAAAATGTGACACGGGCAATCCACATTCTCAAAATACCACCACACTTTTTCTAGTGTGCACAGAATAGACCGTATCTTAAAAGACCCCCATACTCAATGCTCAAGAGTCCAGTTCATTTCAGGAGTTCAAAATCTGGGCTTCAGAGCCAGATGGACCTAGCACCATCACCTAATAGCTGGATCACCTTGGGTAGGTGACTTAACCTCTCTAAACATCAATTTCCTTGTACAGGAGACAGTTAACATAGAGGACCTGACTGCTGTCCTTGGAAGGGCATGTTCACAAGGTTGACCCTTGTAAGCATCTGGAAACTTGGACTTCAGGAGGGTTCTCACCATTAACTGATGAGTAGCTCACTGCGCCTAAGCTGTCTATACAAACAACATGACTGATCTTGCTTTCTTGCTCTGAGTCTGGAATGTGGTATGTGCCTGGCAAGGGGTGCCTACGTGACCAGCGCTGGGCGCTGAGTCTCTAACGAGCCTCCCTGGTTGGCAACATTTCACGCGTGTTGTCGCAGCTCGTTGCTGGGGGACTCAGGCACATCCTGTGTGACTCCACTGGGAGGGGACTCTTGGAAAGCTGCACCTGGTGTCCTCTGGACTTGCCCGTGAGCCAATTCCCCACGCTGATCGTGCTGTGCGGCCTTCCGCTGGAACATCTCAGCTACGAGCGCCACCACATGCTGAGTCCTCTGAATCCTCCTAGCGAATCACTGAACCCGGGGTGGTCTTGGGGACCCCTGACACAATTGGCGTCAGAAGCAGGAATCCTGAGAAAGACCCTGATTCCCTGATGTTTGGTAAAAGGAAGGAGAAAGGTGTGGAGGATGACGACCCACTGATGCCTGGTGGCTACGGAGCCCCCACCAGAGGAAACCGCAGCCATGTGAAGATGACCCGTGGAACTCCAAGTGCTGGCTTGCTCCGTCCTCCTGCTGCTTTTGGCCATGCTGGCTTAAGTGAGGGGAAGAGTGCAGCCCAGGTGATGCCTTTAGTTTTCACTTTCTCCTCCAAGTGGAAGTGGGACACAACCTCCTTGTTTTTTACCACCAGTGGTTTGGCTGGAATTTAAATTCTGAGTAGTGGAACCAGAACAAGCCTCCATACCTGGTGATTTTTGCATAATGGAGCCTCTGGGAAAAGGGAGTTGTAAAGAGAGAGGCAATCTCCAGACAGAAACACACTTTTGAAGTTTTAAAAATCAACCCGGAACCACTGTAGATACAGAACACCCCTCCGTGGGGCCCTAACCTGAGAAAACATCACAGATGCTGGCTGGACCATCCGGTTCACAGACAAATGCACACAGGAAAGGGCTCGTTCTCTGATGGGACCATCCGACACGGAACTGCTGGTGGGCTCTCGACTTCTGATGTGGAGCCTGACTGCATTTCTAACTTGTAATTCCTGCCAGAGCTGCAAGCTGGGAAAGGGCACTCAAGGGAGTGTAACCCCTCCGTCCACCTCGATGAGCAGGCTCGACCCACTCTGGGGGATGCACCACTGCTGACGAGACAAGACGTCTGGTGTTTGACTTTCCAGATTGGCTACGGTTTGTTAACAACAGACCGAGAGCCTGACTCTACTTCCCTTGCCCTTCTGCTACGCACACCTCAGAAAGGCAACTTGTTCAATGCACCTGTCCCTGAAAAGGGACTGATCTTTTCTAGGCTGCTCACTGGATAAATGAAGAGGATGGAAGAGACGGGGGGTGATGCAAACCTAGTTTGAAATTTTTTGAAAGTTCAGGATTTTGTCCCAGTTTCTGAGCATGATGTGTCATTCTGCTTAAGTTGGACACATTTTTTTAAAATAAAAATGCTCTTGTCCTTCTTGCATTCAACCCTTCCAGATGAAAGGTCCATGTTAGAGGAAGACTGAGAAAATGTAAAGTTGTGATTATGGAAAGGGGCATGCTGATAACAATGGAGAAAAACAAGAAAACCCAGCCCCACTGGAGTGGTGCAGGGGAGGGCCGGGGAGGGGCATTCACGATCTTTCTCTTCCAGAACTGTTTCTGGGAACTCTCCCCTCTTGCTGAAGGAAAACCACACTGCCTTTGCAAGCTGCTGCCAGCACTTCAGATTCACACAGATTGCAGGTGACAGTGTGACCTGAGACGGCAGGGGCAGGCCAGCTCCTGCGCAGTCCCCGCTCAACACCTCCACACACAGTCCACGCTCGGCCGGAGATGAAGCCAGTGTCGCTTGCAGAACTGTTTAGAATGGACTGCATCAGGCAGTGCCTCTGAAAGCAAGGACTGAGAGCTGGGGGCCCTGTGAGCCTGGACTGCCTGCCCAATGCACATCCTGCGTGGGGTGCCCGAACATCATAAACTCTGTTTCCAGGGGACGTGTGTGCTCTCAGGGACTGTACTTGTACCATCACGACACTGCCTCAGCCCTGGATGGCTTTGGGCCAGCTTCATCTTACTGCCCAGCGCTGGCTGGGCCTGAATTGATGCCTCAGGCCAGGTAGAAGAGGTTCATGTGGAAACTTACAGAGGAAGCCAGCTGGCTTTCTAAGACAGACCTTGATGGTGACTGGTCTGTGTCTTAACTGTCTAAGTCCAGCACCCCTACGTGGCATAAGTGAGATCCACACGGTAGGTTGGCCTCAGCCTGCTATACGAGCTCCTATTGATAATAATTCTGCTGTAAAGACACCGTGGCCAAGGACCAAGGGGGTGAACTGTGCAGAGAATAACAGAAAAAACACAGCAGGCCTAACTGCTTTCCCTGGAAAGGCCTGCTTACCACGCTGGCCCCGGCATCGGGGAACTTGGATTTGGGCAGAGTTCCCACCGTTAACTGGTAAGAGTGGCTCACTGTGCCTAAGCTGTTTGTACAAACAACATGACTTACGCTGAACACCTGCTTTCCTTCTGAGTTTGGAATTTGGGTACGTACCTGGCAGGGGGTGTGCACGTGACCAGCCCCCACTACAAACTCTGGGCACTGTGTCTCTAATGGGCTTCTGTGGTTGGCAACACTTCATACATGTGCTAATTCATTGCTGGGGGAACGTGTCCTGTGTGACTCCACTGGGAGAGGACGCCGGGAGCCTGTGCCCGGTCTTCCCTGGACTTTGTTCCATGTACCCTTTCCCTTCGCTGATTTTGCTCTGCAGCTTTTTGCTGTAATAAATCATAGCTCTGAGCTCTCCTGGAGAATCATCGAGCCTGGGAGAGCTCCTCCTGCCACATTTCTCATTCTCAAAATGGGGGTACTTCCTACTTGCCAGAAATTTTGTGTTTATTTGTTTGAGATAGAATTCATACACCATAAAGGTGTACAATTTAGTGGTTTTTAGCATATTTACAAGGTTGTGCAACCATAACTACAGTCTAATTCCAGAACATTTTCAACACCCCCAAAAGAAACCCTGTTCCCATTAAGCACTCACTCCTCTTCCCCCTCCCCTAGTGCCTAGTAACCACTTATTTACTGTCTCTCTGGATTTGTCTATTCCAGACATTTCATAAAAATGGAATCATAAAACTTGTGGCATTTTCTGCCTGGCTTCTTTCACTGAACGTAATGTTTTCAAGGTTCATCATGTAGCATGTATCAGTAATCCATTCCTTTTTATAGCTGAATAATATTCCACTTTATGGATAAACACATTTTGTTTATCCATTCATCTGTTGTTGGATATCTGGGCTGTTTCCACATTGTGGCTAATCTGAATAATGCTGCTGAGAATACTTGTATACTTCATTGTGTATGTTTTCAATTTCCTTGACTCTATACCAAAGAGCAGAATTGCTGGTTCATGTGGAAACTCTAACATTTTGAAAAACTTGTCAGACTGTTTTCCAAGGCAGCTGCACATTTTACGTTCCCACCAGCAGTGTATAAAGGTTACAATTTCTCCCACATCCTCGCCAATACATATTACAGTTGACTCTTGAACAACACAGGTTTGAACCGCATGGGTCCACTTACACGCAGATTTTATTCAATAGTAAATACTACGGTACTATTTGTGGCTGGTTGAATCTGCGGACAGAGAACCAAGTATACAGAGGGCTGATTATAAAGTTAAATGCAGATTTTTGACTGAGGCGGGCTGGTACCCCCAACCCCTAAATTGTTCAAGAGTCAACTGTATTATCCTTTTTTTCTTTGAATTTTAGCCATCCTAGTAGTGGGAAGTAGTATCTCATTATGGTTTTGATTTGCGTTTCTCTAATGACTAAGGATGTTCAGCATCTTGTCATGCGCTTATTGGCCATTTGTATATATTCTCTGCAGAAACAGCACAACTACTTGGAAACAGATATAACTAGGTAGAGGACAATATGTCATCTATATGTTATCTCACTGAATACACTATATCTTGGGAACTGACACGGAGACCAGACATGCCCTAATGTGGACACGGCATTACTCCCTTGCAAAACTCACAGGGAAAACTAGTGCCCATTAATTTTTTTTTTTTTTTTGGTCCCCATTAAACTTGCCATGATGGTTTGATCTGCTTTCGTCAAGGAAGGGTTTTGACGGTGTGGCCCACTGTTTCTTGGACTTCAGTGTGTAGGTCTGGCGGGGCCTGAGAGCCCACCCTCCTACAAGCTCCCAGGTAATACCAACGCTGTTGGTCCATGGACCACCCCTTGAGTAGTGAGGCTCTAGATACCTGTTCTGTGTCCATCATTGTGCTATCTCATTTAATCCTCATGACAATTTAAAATAAGTCCACTTTAGAGATGAGGAAACTGAGGCTTAGAGAGGTTAATTAACTCACCCAAAGTGGTAAGAGCTAGTAAGTGGTAGAGCTGGTTATGGGACTTCTGAGATTGCAGTTTATAGGCTATTTTACCAAACCGTGTTTTTAAAAAAGTCTACTAACCGCCATAGCTCATGAGATGGATTTTTTGTCCCCTAATCCACATGCCCTCACTCATAAAATAATTTACTCACCTCCGTGACACTTGAGAGAAAAGAAATATAGCAACAATAAAACAGTGGTGGGTAGGAAACGTTATTAACCACAGAAGACATTTCATGAAGCCAACAAATGTGAAGCAAGATACAAAAGTTCAGGAATAACTCAAAGGCCAACCAATACCATTTGGGGCATTTTCCTCAGTGTCACCAGCTTGGCCTCTTTTACCTGAGTGACTGGCCTGCTCAGAGAGCATGAGTGCACTTCTGCTTCTGGCTAAAGAAGCCTGTGTGGGTGTCAACAGTCGCATAACAAGAAAGATTTCCATGGGACTAAGGTGCGTGCGATGAGCTGAGGGATGGAATCAAATGAAAATTTTAAAAAGCGAAATTAAAACAAAACAAAATAAAATGCCTAAAACAACACAGTGCATGATGCAAATCAACTTTTGGGTGGCAGAACGAATGTGGAAAGAAAAAAATATTGTAGCAAAGGATGGCTTTGGAGCTTGTCATAGTAAAAGAAAACAGACGCTGTGTCATTTAGAGCTTGGGAGAGTGTGTTACTTCTCTTGGGGTGCCAGAATTCATTCAACATGCTATTGCAGAATTAGCGTATCACCTGTATCACCCGAAGAGAATTAGCCCGTGTTCCAAGATGTCATATGGACTCAAGAAACCATTTACTCACCAAGTAGATCTAACATTGGAAAAAAAGATTACTCCTACAAAACACTTGTTTTAGGCCCTCTGTTAGGAAATATTTCATAACACACTGATTTTGTTAATGTAGAGATATGCATCCTTTCATACTTTTCCCAAGCAAGTAAGGGCAAAAATTAAATCAGAAACATTAAAAAAATAGCCAACTAATTATCAGCTTTAGTGGAAGTAGCAGTATCCATAATCTAAAATTCAGTGACTGAAACGTTATTTTGATGGTTTCCGAACATATTATATGATAATGGATTAACTTTTCAATGACTTCGTCTTCTTTGGGTATCCACTAGCCAGTAAATGGCTTGGGAATTTCAAATTTTCAACTACTAATCCACAAGCAGATAATTCAGTTGCCAACAATGTATAATAACATACTGATTATCTCTACACATTAATCAATGCAAAGATGAATTTAACATCAACTTGTAACCATATGAATTAATGAAAACCTATGGGATATACTCACAGATGGAACAGCTATACAGAATTAGAAGCATGCAGATGTTTTCTCATTCAGCTCCTAGTTAATTCAAGGTTTCCAGCGCTTACCCATGAACTGCATCAGCGAGCTTCAACACTGACGCTTACGGGGTCTCTGACACACATGACAGACCTCTGTGCTGGAGGTGCAAGGTCAAAGCCAGTGGCAAAAGACCAGGAACGCACACTGGCCTCTTCAGAGTCACAAACATCCTCCTGCTCACCCCCGGTGATGACTCGATGTGTTAAATACTCCACTGGCACCTGACACTTCTTCAGTGATGCTTTAAGATACGCATTTAATGCATGGAGAGTTTCCCTCCCTTCCTTAACCTACAAACTCTGAAAGGTAGCAATTCAGACTTTTAGTGCCTTCTCTGAGCCTCCATTAGAACACGGCTGGTTTTATATCTATTCAGTTTCTGGAACTGGCACCCGTCCTATACATACCATCTCTCACCTCAAAACAGAGCACCAGAAAAGGCCACCCATCCTTTTGCCCTTTTAAAGATTTCATATTAGTTCTGAACTTCTGTTTTCAAAAGAGAAACAGGCAGGCTTACAAACCACAGACAAGAGCAGAGCCCCATTTTTTTCACACATCTAAGTCTCCCACATACCTCTGCCTCATCAATCCCGCTGTTTCTGGCTAATCAACAATATCGCACCAATAACTGGGCAGTTACTTTTTTAACAGTCACATCTGCCCACTGGTCAATTAACCCCAGGCCAGGATAACGTCTACATGCACTGTGGAAAATGGAAATCTCTTTCAGACTGGGAGCACAGCATGAACTCCTGTCCCTATTCAACAATGACCTGGTTGTGAAGAGCACGTTGCCACTTTCCAAAGTCCCATTAGTGAGGCCCTGGGGCTCCCACACACAGATCGCGAGGCTAGGAGAATGGGGCTATTTGCAGAAGGCTCAAGAGGGGCTCTCCCAAAGACCGACGTTAACACGCTCACACTAGAAAGAAGAAAACTGGAGAGACCAGGTCTACACGTTCACTTGCCTCGGTCTGGGGAATAGGACATTGTCGCGGTGGATGAAGACAGGCGCTTACTCATGGGAGGCTCCATCTGCTTTGGCAAATTCATGGTTGATGTTGAAAGTTTGTCACATGCTGCAGAGAAATGCATTAAAGACATTGGTATTCACACCACTCTAGACTAAGAAACACATTTCCCAAAGTGTTCTTCCTGTCCTCATCCACACGCCTCCAAAACCACTGTGGCACAGCACACTGCTTCCAGCTCCCTGCCCTCCACTTGGCACGTCTGGGAACGCCCGGGCCACAGCAGCCATCCATCTGAAGCAAGTTCTTCTCTTCTATTGCTCAACTTTGTGTTTCTCTTTGATTCCAAATGTTCAACCTCACTCAGCTGTTCGACTAAAGCCATGCTAATCCCACCAGCCAACCCTTTCCTTGTGTCCAGGGACTTTTAAGTCAATTCAGACCACACAAAAACAAAACCAACCTGGACCCAGAGACAAAGCACCACTGCAAAATGTTCTACGATCTGACTGAGACTGGGGGAGCTGAAACCGGACTTTTTCTGAGGTTATCTAGAGCTCAGGTTGCAGAGAGAAGTAATTTGTAAGGCAAGGAGCTGTATTTAAAGCAGAACAACCTTTAGCAGTTGGTTTCTTCCTTTTATCAAGAGATGGGGTCACAATGGCCCTTTCTCAAAGGCTATGACTGTTTATGGTTAGGATTTTAAAATGTGGTCCTGGGTTTGGTACTCTTAATTCCCCACCGTTATCTCAGACGGGCTTCTAAATGAAACGACTGCAGCAACCCGAGAGGTGCTGACAGTGCCAGCCAAGCCACAACCGAGCTTGAGGCAAAAGGAAAGATGTGTGGCCCCAGCTCTAAAGGCAGCAAACTCATCAACAATATTTTCAAAATCTACTCTTCTACTCACCTTGTTTTCAAATGAGAGAAGTGTCATGTTTGACAATTTCTCCTGACCAAGTGATGACCCTAAATAATTTTTAAATAACTTAGACTGAAGTAAAATTATCAGACAGTCTGCTTGGCTATAAATAAAATATTTAAACTTAAAATGGTATGAGTTTTCATACACCTACTTTTCAATGTTTCAGTTTGAGTATTTTAATGTTCTGGGAAAAATAACCATTAGAAATTACATAAAACCATGTCTCTAGGGGTACACATTTCCCCCTTTGCCTCAGGCTCCGATATGGCTCAGCATGGTACTGGTCTTTGCAAATTCAATATTTTGTTCATCACAGATTGTTCTTCATCAATTTTGATTAAAATATTCTTTTATCTTGATCACTGAGATTTCTGCCACTCCCTTAAACTAAGTGCTCCAGTCGAGTACCACACTCACCTCACCCCGTCCCAGGGCCCTGGGTGCGATTCCCAAGGTGTCATTATCAACTCTACCTGCCCCTCTCTGTTGGGGGAAGGCCAGTGCCCATATGACAGTGAACGCGGCCCAGGCGGCAAAGTCTCTGCTACTCAGCAACACCAATAAAAATTATTCTTTGTCAAAGAAATGCTGGAGACCAAGGGTATTTATTCCTAATGCTATAATTTGACCCTCTGGGTGGCTGGGAAATATTGTATCCCTTTTACATCTTGTTTTTTCTTTACCAGTCAAAGATGGGTTGAATTTCTAAAGTCACTATTAAATGGGAACAAGGTTTTGCTAGTTCTATTCTTGACCTAGACCCTAAGACTTTCCCAGGCCTGTATACGAAACACAGAGCCTATTAGAGAGAGGAAGTCAAGAACAAAGCCAATTTATCTCCTTGTTTGGATTCACAGTGTTAGTACTGGTAAACTCAAACACCTCTCCAGGAATCCATCGCATTAACACCCAGAACTCCGTGTAATTATAGGTTCTGGTAACCAGAAGTGATTGAAATACCCTACTACTTAATGCGTAAAAACCAATGATACATGGGAGCGTTGAAGATCTAAATGCACAGAAGTCAAACACTGACAAGATTTTCAAGGCAGAAGTTAGTGAGCTAAAGTTGAAATGTCTCCAGGGTACTAGGATGTAAGGCATGCACGCTCCACGATGACGAACAAAGAAATATGGGCATGTCATTCACTTTCTAGAAAAAAGTTCTAAGGGGTCAGACTAAGAAATCAATTGTAAAAGTGCTTGAGACAGACACAGTGATGGAGGAGGGTGACCGGGACAGTCATCACAAAATGCCATGGCACAGTGATGCTCGGATATACCGTTGGTGGACTCAGCAGCGGCGGCAGTGGTCCCTGGGTCCGGAGGGAGGGTGCTGGCTGCTAAACCTAGAGGAGGGGGTGGGGTATTTCCTGATTCACCTACACAGCAAAAAAAAAAAAAATCAGAGCAAAGACAGGTAAAAGAAAAAAGTCCCAATTGCTGGTTGACTCTAGTTTCTATTAGGAAATTAGAAAAAGTAACTGAGATGGGTTGTTGACGTCTCAAAAAAAAAAAAAAAAAGAAAAGAAAAGTATATTCACTGACAAAAGGTTAAAAGCACAATACAGCAAAGTCAAGAAACTGTACCACTCATGTAAACCCATTTGCTCTCAGAAAGAGCTGGTATACAGCTCCTGCATAACAGAATGGCAGACACAGAAAAGACACTAAAAAGAGGGCAAAACCACCCAGGGACTAGTAACAATCCATATATTAAACATTTGAAAATTTAAAGATGAGTATGAACTGGATAATGAAATAAATCAGTCACCTTAAAACAAAACTGAAAGAGCAACAAAAATAAATAATGTGGAGGGAAGAACCCCAGCTCCTTTTAGGGGGGTTACTGCTGCTCAGCCTTTCCCCGTCATGCTGCAGCCATGACTGAGCCTACTGTCATTGACCTTCCCTGAAATTAGGTTACCTCTGGGCTTGCTAGGTGGATCCGGTTAACCAGGCTCTACATTCATTTTCTTTGTTTTTCTTTTGTTTTACCTCAAAGCCCAGTTACTGTATCAACTGCTGTTTGTGAGCAAGAAGAATGAACAGATCCCCTTCGCAAGAAATGCATACACAGGAAGCTTGGCAGCTTTAAACATCACATCCGAAAAAGGTACCTGCAGATCACTACAAAGTATCCCCAGATCCTGCGGGTGCCAGTCTGCCCGTGATCTCCCTCCTGCTCCAAGATCTCCCCACCGGGCCCTGCGACGCAGGGACAGCCCTTCACTCACCATCGCGTCCTCCGGGCCCCGCGGCCAGTGATGCTCCCCACGAGCACTTCTTCTTCAGCTCCAGCTGCTGTGTGCGCTCCAGGGACCTGCGCATCATCGCCTCCAGCCGCTCCTGCCCGGTTCACGCAAGAGAGAGCGAGATTAACCACCCAGCCCCGCGGCACTGCTGCACCTCCGCGCGGGGTGGGGGTGGGGGGTGTGAGTCACCAGACGGGTCTCTCTGCTCAGCATCCAAAACCCAGGCACTTGTGCTCTCCCCACCACGCCAGCGCCTTCTTAGTGGGCGGAGAGTAAACAGGGCGGCTAGCGCTGGCTCCCAGCCCCAGCACCTCTTCCCTCTCAGGGGAGAGGCTGCTGCCGCAGCCAGGCCTTGATTTGTTTAAGAATAATGCCAGACAAGCATTAACTCCTTGAGGCCTGTCCCATCCAGTAGAACTGGAATTGTGCTCTAGAACCAACTGCATCCTCTCTTGTTGACAAGCATCAAGGACTATGATTTGAGTAAACCGAAATATAATTTGAATTTTAATAGCCTTAAGCATAACTCTTTGGGGGGATACACCATGACTTTGAAGTCCATTTTGCAAAGTCCCATTTTCCTCTTAGAACGTCTGAAAGGGGAATTAATTGTTTTCTACATTATAACACTTTTCTGCTACGTAGTATCTGGGGATAATACTGCATATTTCAAAATTCAAGAGAGAAAAGTAGAGAAACTTCTGTCCACAAAATCTAGCATCTATGCATTCTCAGAGCTAGACGCGGGGGGGGGGGGCGGGGGGAGGGAGGAAGAACTAAACAGTTTTTAGCCAGAAGAGAAAAACCACCAGGCTTCTCTCCTAACAGAGCATTTATCAAAAGCACTCCCCTGTATTCACCAAATTGTTCTTTTCGTAAAGTTGGGCCTGACGGCTGGCAAGTCTTTCCCTGGCACTGCAATGACACTGCAAATACCAAATCCGCTCCCTGCCTCCATTGGAGAAGCCCCACAGGGTAAGCGGTTACACAGACACCTTTTCACCCTCATAAAACCCCATCCTGAGGTGCTGCAGGAACTGGGCTAATCCTAGCCCAACTTCAAAACAAAAAGATGCTATTTTCTCATGGCTTAAATAAACAAGCAAGCAAAATTAATTTAGGGCAGCACCAACCGAGTGACCGTGACTTAAGGATCGGGGAAAGGCTCCTTTATTTCACTCACTAGAAACACAAAAAGGTCACTTAGGAGGTGCCTGGATCTATCCCTTTTGTCCACACCAGAGGGATGAGATGAGCATTCTCCACATCTCAGCCGCCTCTGCATAATTTTTCCTCCGAATAGCGCTTTGCTAAAAGACAGCTTCTCCAGGGACCTGTGAGCAGAAAGGGGATTTCTTTCCTCCTGTAAGTCTCGGGTTTGTATTTGCTATTAACTGCGCTCTAGTTTTTGGCTGAGACTCTACAATCATGAGTGTGCACGTCCTGGCAGAATCCTGTTCTCAAGACCCTGGCCCATTAAATTCTGACAGCCAGCCCCAGCGGTTTGTCTGAGAAAAGATGAGGGCTTGGAGGAACTAGAACTTCTTGACTACTTGAGGACTGAAGTCTGATCACTCAAGACTGGGGCTCGATAGTATTCCTTTATATGGATTTAACATCAATTATTTAACCAATGACCTGATTTTTTTATATCTTCATTGGAGTATAATTGCTTTACAATGTTGTATTAGCTTCTGCTGTACAACAAACTGAATCAGCTATACATATACATATATCCCCATATCCCCTCCCTCCCACCAATGACCTAATTTAAGTGTTGAAATCTTTCACCTCAGAGTGAATTTAGTATTGAGTGGGTTATGGGAGATTGCCTACATGTCAGAAAGACCTCACAAGACAGTCCTTGGGCTTCCCTGGTGGCGCAGTGGTTAAGAATCCGCCTGCCAATGCAGGGGACGTGGGTTCGAGCCCTGGTCCGGGAAGATCCCACATGCCACAGAGCAACTAAGCCTGTGCGCCACAACTACTGAGCCTGTGCTCTAGAGCCCACGGGCCACAACTACTGAGCCCGCGTGTCACAGCTACTGAAGCCCGTGTGCCTAGAGCCCGTGCTCCGCATGCAACAAGAGAAGCCACTGCAATGAGAAGCCCACGCACCGCAATGAAGAGTAGCCCCGGCTCGCCGCAACTAGAGAAAGCCCGCTCACAGCAACGAAGACCCAATGCAGCCAAAAATAAATAAATAAAAAATAAATTTATTAAAAAAAAAAAGTCCTTCATCTACTAGGAGGCAATGAGAACAAAGAACACCAAGACTCACGGCCAACCGAATCACTGAATAGCTATCTAGGGGCATAGTTTTAAGGGAATGTTCATCCAAAGCCAGACCTACTCCTGAGCCTTTCGGTTACCTTTAGAAAAAATACCTCTGTCATCTACCCCTAACCCACTGAGCTGCTCCAAATTCTACCATTAGAGATTTATTCCTTTGAACTGTACGTAGACTTACGAAAATGATGCTATCCCTGAGAGAAGACACAGTCACTCTGTGTCACCCACTTTTGGAGAGATGATTAAAAATAGGTGGTAACCAAGCTCTACGGTAAGGGAACTTATAAAACCCAAGCTGTCAGAATGGGATGTTTCAAACATGTCAAAACCAAAACTGGTTCACTTCACTCTTATTAGAGGTTAGTCCCATATAGTCCCGTATTACCTAGCATGTGTGTGTATCTTTCTGTTCCTTCATGTGATGGAATGCAAAGAATCCTAGTTTGGAATCAGCAGATGTGAATTCAAATCCCACTTCTGCCTGCTACTTAGTCCCATGACCCTGAGTTAATCGTTTAATGTCATCCTTGGGCATCGGTTCCCCTGTCTATAAAATGGGTATGATATTACCTATATTACAGATCATTCAAGTCGACAAGATAACAACTAGCATAGTAAGTCCTCAACCAGTGCTAACTGAATCTAGGTTTGAAGAGGAGGATTGCTAACATGGCAGTTTAGAGCACTAGTTCTCAAATGGGAGTGAGTCTGCATCAGAATCACCTGGAGGGTTTGTTAAATCACCAGTTGCTGAGCCCCGCCCCCAAAGTTTCTGAGTCAGCGGGTCTGAGGTGAACGTGCTGACAATGCAGTCCTCGTAAGTTCCCAGGAGATACGGGCGCTGCTGGTGCTGGGATGGTGCTGAGAACCACTGGTTAGAGGAAAGGCTGAGCGTGAGAGAGCGTGTGCGAGAAAGTTCAATCACATCAGAACGGTGTTAATAAATATGACAGCTGCATACTGCAATTCCTGCCAAGTTCTGGCTCTCCTGAGGATCATCTGATGATCAACAGAGGAGGGGGAAAGGGCAACGCAGATCATTGTCCCTAGAATATCCTCTATTGGGTGGGGCTTAGTGGAAGGAAGGAATGAGGGCATCTCACCCTTGACCCCTTGAGCTCTGGCCCTAGACCTGCCTGGATGAAGTGAGAGGAGATCCACGACCGAGGTGATGCACTGAGCTGGCCGAGCAGTATGAAAGGCCTCCAGCAGGGCTTGGCCTGGCCACTGTTACCCAGACAACTGTCTCAGGCAGGAGTGGAGGGCTGACTGTGCCTTTCCCACTGCCCTTACTACATGTGTTCTGGGGATGACAGCATGGGGACAAGCCCCCAAATGGTCCTAAGCAGGGCTCCGTGGAGGGTCCTTCTCCCTGCAAACAGACGTCCACAGCTGGCCAGAAAGCCACGTAATCACCATGCCCCATGCCAGCCAATGCCCTCTGAGAGCAGTCAGCTCTCGGCTTAGTGAAGTTTTCGCTTAGTTGAGTTCAGAAAGTTCTCATTTTTACACCCAGCCTGGTGGGTTTTGTTAGGTATCAAGCAAGAAGAATACGAGAAGTTGTGATGTGTTCAAGTAACTTACAGAGATGAAGGTGCTCTTTGAAAGAGGTCTTTCCTAGTCTTCTGTTTCGCGTGAGGAACATGGAGGTGGCTTCACCAAATACCATTTTCCAGGGCCCCTAGTCACGAAGCTATACTTCCCTGAGTGGAGAAGGGGTGAGTGCATTGTGCTGTCAGCCTTAACCCAGGCAGATGACAAAAGCTTGTTCCAGAAGCTTGATTCTTGGGAGCTGTGTGGCATGTGAAGATTGGAAGAACCCACCTGTAGGAGAAGGCGGGCCTCCAGCGAGAATGAGCTCAAGGTCAGAGTGTCAAGTGGACACTGGACTCCTCCTTCGCAAGGACAGGCCTGACCAGCTTCCAGCCCTCGACACCTCTGGGAGCTAGGCCAGCTGTGATGCCCACTTCTGTGTTGGTGGAGAGGAGGCCTCCAGGCCGAGTCTGGGGCTCACCCACACAGATGTGGGGCGTTACCAAGAGCGACATCATGGAAACAGTCCTAGGCACATGGAGCCAGGGCAGGGCTGGCGGGGGGTTGAGGGGTCAACACGCCTCTTATGAGCTCCTAATATCAGACCCACAGAGGCAGGAGTTTGTGGGCAATGCAAACACTTTCCAACAAGCTACAGAAGCAAAATGGAACGAACCATCTTCCTGCGGAGGCTTCTCCCTGGTTGACAGAGACAGGCCCTGACAGAAAGGACTTAAATCTGGCACTGAGAAGAGGATGGAGAGTCTCCACAGCCATGTGCCAAGCAGGCAGCAGCCCTCCCAAAGATCTCCAGCGAACCACGGGGGCAAATGCAAAGGCTTTCCTTTGGAAAGGGCTCCCGCAGCAGAGACCTATCTGTCCTCTCCAAAGATCACCCATGAGAATGCCAATCGGACCTCTGCACTAGCAGAGCACTGATGATGAGGTGATTAACAGGCCAGCCTGCATGGCGAGAGTCCCTAAGCTCCACCTGGGTCTCCGGGGGCTCAGAGGGCAGGAGCAGGTGGTGGAGGGAGCCCACTGCTTCCTCCGGTTGCTCTACACCCATGGGAGGCCCAGCTCTCAGCCCTGCCCTGCCGTGTGTGGGGAGAAGAGGGGCGCAAGCTCGATCTGTGTTCGTGCTGACCACGGGCAGGCAGCCTGCCCCACTCCCCACCATCACCACACCAGGGGTGAAAGGGAGCACACAAAGCAAACAGGAAATTGTCCGAAGCACAGCCACTAACGAGTCAGCTGCATCAGGACCAATCACCTGGCATGACATCCCCTCATCTGTCACACGGGTCCCTCAAAGGTGGACCCGTGTGACACTGTCAGGTGTGGCAGAGGCTCAGGAAGCGTCTCCCGTGACTTCACAGCACCCCTTCCTGGAAAAGGCAGTGACACACATTCCCTGCAATCAGCAATCCTGCAGGAGGTCAGGAGTGGAAATGGAGAGAGCAGGGAGAAAAGAGAGAAGCTGTGAGTCAAGGAAGGGAGGATGGGAAGTTAAGGGGCAAGTCCAGCACTCACGACAAATACCCAGGCTGAGAAAGGAGAGATCCGCCCCGTCACTGAAACAGCCCCAACGCACTGTGGCTTTTCTCTTGGTCTCTACACTCTGTGCCATAATCTTTCCTGGGTAGCTCTCTCTTGACCTTGCTTCAGCCGGGGTCAGCTGAAGACACTGAAGGGAAGCTAACATTTCTGAGCGACTACTCTGTGCTAGGTGCTTTGCTGGCACTTTCAGAAGTCACCTCTTTTAACTCCTATGACCACCTCTGTTTTGGGCTGAGGAGACCGAGCTAGAGGGGTCTGAGACTTGGCCCTGGCTGCCAGCTGCTTAGTGGGAGGGCTAGGATTTGCACCAGGAGCTGACAAAGGCAGACAGTGATCGGGCTGCGAGAGCAACAGCGACTGTGGCTAAGACCCTGGCTCAGGCCTCCATTCACTAAGAGGAACAAAGAAGCCGCCACTTAAGCCTGTGCTCTGTGGGCAAAGATGGGTCTAATTCTGTGTATGTGAGCATTTTTGTGTTTTTTTCCAATTAAAAAAAGACAAAAGGGTAAAGACAGTGATAACAATTCATAGATTTAAAAAATACTGAATTTATACCAACATCTCTGTATCTTATAGTGTTGGCGATTAACAAACCTCTATATTGTTCATACTAAATGATGAGTCACAGTTTGTTATACAGCAGAAACTAACACAACATTGTAAAGCAATTATACTCCAATAAAGATGTTAAAAAAATAAAATTTAAAAATTTAGTAAGATTTTAAAAAAGAAAAAAAAAATCTAAAAAAGAATGAATATATGTATATGTATAACTGAATCACTTTGTTGTATACCTGAAACTAACACAGCATTGTAAATCAACTGTACTCCAATTTAAAAAAAGAATTAAAAAATATACAGTTAAAGGGGCTTCCCTGGTGGCGCAGTGGTTGGGAGTCCGCCTGCCGATGCAGGGGACACAGGTTCGTGCCCCGGTCCGGGAGGATCCCACATGCCGCGGAGCGGCTGGGCCCGTGGGCCATGGCCGCTGAGCCTGCGCGTCCGTAGCCTGTGCTCCGCAATGGGAGAGGCCACAGCAGTGGGAGGCCCGTGTACCGCAAAAAAAAAAAAAAAAAAAATTAGAAAATTTAAAAAAATTAAACAAATCCTTCATTCAAGGGTAATTCATTCAAATATCATTCCCATCTATTATTACTTACAATAAATATTTACCTTTTTGCTTACTAATCATGTATTAAAATTTGTAATACATTTATGCTTTTACAAGTGGTAAAAAAATAAAAATAAATGACGAGTCACTATACTTTATGAATAAAAAATGATCATCACCTGATACAAGGCTATGATTACACCCTTAAAATACACTTGTTAAGAAAATCTGTACCCCAAATATGCTTTCTAAATATATTTTCAGAGTTTAGTAATAAAGGACTCTGTCGGGATAATTACATTCCATTTCTTTTTTAAAAGATAACTGGAGAGAAAGGATGATTAAAGCAAGAATATGCATTAAAATATAAACAGACTAGCATGTCTGTATCGGAAGGTAGACTATTTGATTTTCCAGCAGTGAATACAAGGTCATGTTATCCTCCACCCTCACAGCCCGTCCTCCAGCCTCGTGTCTGTCCCGGAAGCACAGACTCCCCAGCCAAGTTGAATGGATCTGTCTCTTTGTTCCTGTTCTAGCGTGAACTGCGGAGCCGGCTGGGGCCCAGCCCTCACCTCCTCCTCCCGGAGCTTCTGCTTCCTCTTCTCCTCCACGGCGGCCCTCTTCTGCGCCTCTCGCTGCCGCTGCTCTTCCAGCTTCCGCCACCTCTCCTCAATTTGCTTTTCGTACTGGAGCTTGGCTCTCTTCTGTTTCTCCAGGATCTGCTGCTCCCGGGCAGCTGGGGGAAGGAAGGCAGAAGAGAGGTGTCATTACCAGAGCACTCCACACCATTTGGATTAATACCAAAAACGCAGAAGAGTGACCCCCAAAAAAGAGCCCGGTGGGATCGTAGGCTGAAGTGACTGAGATGAAGCGTTCTGGCGCCTCCGCCACTAGCTGGGTGACCCTGGACGTATTAACCACATCATCTCTCTGCCTCAGTTTCCTCCTCTGTGAAGTGGAGATGTTGCATGTGCAACATCACAGTGTTGTTGAGACCGAATGAGACAATGCACGGAAAGTGGCCACTCACTGCCCCTGCACGTGGGAGCTCTGCCTGTCATTGCCATCAAGTCAGACTCATCCCAATGGCTAGGCCACACGCAGGATTGAGAAATGAGAGCTATCAGGGTATCTTCACTCGGGACACGTTAGCTGTACACACACCACGCACCAGACGCTGAGCTGGCTGAGGGTAAACAGAAGACGATGAACAGGATCGGCCAGCCTCCTTCCTGAGACATTTACTAAGGGCCTTAACTCCACCTGGCCAGGCAGGCAAGGGTTCCCTGGAGGATGCAATGTCTGGGCCGACCAGCAGGAGGCACTCAAGGAGTAGGATTCGAAAGCTCCTCATCTGTCTCAGTGCCCTGGGGAAGCCACTCCACCTTCCTCGTGGCACCCTGTGGGGAACAGGTTGGACGAATCTGTCCATAGCCTGCAAGAGGTATGACAGCCTTTCTCAATGGGTTCCCTGTCCTAATACAGAAATGGCCTTCGGTGCCGATTTCCTCCATTTCCCCGAGCATGGCCCTTCTAGCTGCCCTGGGAAGAGGCCGCCTGAGCGGGCGGGGGCGGTGACTGTCTCGTTCTCCAGCATCCTACCCACAGCTCTAGCGCAGTGCCAGTAACAGAGGTTCAACGCATGCTCAGGGAGTAAATCAACTGTCCTGAGAATTATATAACAACTGTGAACGGGCAAGTGGCAGTGCGGGTTTGCTCCCAGTTTTCCACGTTCACCTAGCAACTGTCCCAGTTCTCTTCCCATTCAGTCACAAATTTCTAAGGGTCTTGAGAAAAGACATCATCACATCTCCACTCCCTTAGACCTAAACAGCCAAAGTGCACAACTTACCAAGACATTTTTCTCTTTCTTCTCGTCTTTCTTTAGCTAGTCGTTGTCTCTCATCAGATTTTAAAAATCCATCCATGCCTACAAGAGAGAAAACACGATGAAAGACTTCACTCTCCCCGTCCGCTGAGTGCCAGGGACCCCCTTGGCCTGCACCCTGGGTCTGGCCGCACGCACACATCATCCAACAGCAGTGCTCCGTACCACACACACGGCCCGATCCTGAGAGCCGAGGGGCAGTGGCTCCCCCACCAAGCTGGGCTGGTAGTGGCCCAATGCCAGCCCCAGAGAACCAACCCTCTCCCTAGTCCTCCGTCCCCAGGCCTGGCCTCACAGGGGTCAGAAGGTGCAATAAGTGACAGGTCTGGCAATGTGCAGAGAACCCACTGGGCCTCCCCCCGTCCGGCTCCCAGGGGAAGGCAGAAGCACAAAAGTAGACACGATTATTACACAGACAGATTATCTGACTTTCTGGAAGGAGCCAACTGCTGAGGGACGTGTATGAGCTCCTCGGGTGAACACTGAGAAAATACAACACTCAAGTTTGATTTCGTTTCCGCTAAGTTTGCTCCCATATCAGTCTTAGCATTTTAGAATCACAAAGAAGGAATATAACGTACTCCTGTTTACAGTAAGTCCCCTACATACGAACGAGTTCTGTTCCGAGAGCACGTTCGTAAGTCCAATTTGTTCATAAATCCAACAAAGTTAGCCTAGGTACCCAACTAACACAATCGGCTATATAGTACCATACTGTAACAGGTTTATAATACTTTTCACACAAATAATACATAAAAAACAAACACAAGAAGTAAAGAAAACATTTTTAATCTTTCAGTACAGTACCTTGAAAAGTACAGTAGTACAGTACAACAGTTGGCATACAGGGGCTGGCATCGAGTGAAGACGCAGGAAGAGTTACTGACTGGAGGAGGGAGAGGAGGTGGGAGGTGGTAGAGCTGAAGGATCACCAGTAATAGGAGACGGAGGGCAAGCTGCAATTTCACTCACGCCTGACGTTGATGGAACGCACATTCACAACTTTGAAAGTTCGGAACTTGAAGGTTCGTATGTAGGAGACTTACTGTACTTGTTAACTTAAATATCCACAACAAATAAAATGGAACAAATGGCAATTCCCCCCAAGTCCGGGAAACATCCCAGGAGCTCCGCATCTCCACCCATCTTCTACAGGACCCTAAAGTGCTTTCTGAATCAAAGATTAAATGACCTTCATGGCAGTTTTAGGATTAAAAATAATTTATTGCACTTGGTCACAACTGGTCATTCATGCGTATTACTTATATAATGGTCAAGGACCGCATTCTGGAGAAATCAGCTTTAGTGTTACTACAACTGGATTCACCTTCCCAGCGCCTGGGCCCTCCTCCGTGGTAGTGTCACAGCTGACTTCATAGTGTGCCTCGCTGCCACAGTGAGCTGTGCCCTTGTTAGGGATGTTCCTGCCACTGCCCAGGAGAGGGACCTGGAGGCTTGGACCGCAGTGCAGGCAGCAGGAATGCAGATGAGGATGCACGTGATAAACAATGGCTTGTCACGATTCCCCACGAGCATCTAATTTTGCAGCCTGGATGATGCAGCAGGTATATTAAAGCTCAAGAGAGAAGTCCTGGAAAATAAACCTGACTACAAGTGCCACTCCCCACGTTTGTTTTTAGTCAACTCTTTTTTGTTTAAACTGAAGTATAGTTAATTTACAATGTTGTGTTAGTTTCAGGTGTACAGCAAAGTGATTCAGTTTTATTTATATATATATATATATTCTGTTCCATATTCTTTTCCATTATAGTTATTACAAGATACTGAATATAGTTCCCTGTGCTATACAGTAGGTCCTTGTTGTTTATCTATTTTATGTATAGTAGTGTGTATCTGTTAATCCCAAACTCCTAATTTATCCCTCCCCCCATCACTTTTGGTTATCATAAGTTTGTTTTCTATGTCTGTGAGTCTATTTCTGTTTTGTAAATAAGTTCATTTGGGTTTTGTCAACACTTAATCATTACAATGCTACCGACGACATGAACAGCATCAAGAATTTAAAGGCCCAATTTCTCAACTCATCAATGCTGGCCTCCCCAATCTGACCCCTTTTCCCCACATCCCTTGCACCTTTTTATTTTTTAAAGATAGTAAGGAAGACTTTATTCAAGGGGGCTACTACAATGAGGGTTTTTTTTTTTTTTTTTAACATCTTTATTGGGGTATAATTGCTTTACAATGGTGTGTTAGTTTCTGCTTTATAACAACGTGAATCAGTTATACATATACATATGTTCCCATATCTCTTCCCTCTTGCATCTCCCTCCCTCCCATCCTCCCTATCCCACCCCTCCAGGCAGTCACAAAGCACAGAGCTGATCTCCCTGCCTCGCACCTTTTTAAACCCCACTCACCTTCAAGACCCCACGGTTTCTGGCTGGCGGAACCCTAAGTTCATTCTGCTTGGCTGCAGAGGGCTCTCAGTCTCCCTGCAGGGAGGGAAGGGCTCCCGAACCAAGGGCGGGTGTGCATCTCTGGGTCGCCCGCTCGGGCCACATCCCACCCCCACAGGCCTCAAGGTGCACACACAAAGCCCAAAGGCAGCCACGTGGGCAGCGGAAGGGGAGCAGGGAGACAAAACCAGGTTTCTCTTCAATGATCCTCTAAACATTTTCAAGCTCTAGTCTCTACCTTAAGCGTTTGATTAATAAGGATTTGTTCTGTGTGAAAAGCTACAAAGAGAAGCCTAGGCCACCTGGACAGATGCTGACATCAGCACCCACATCAACTCCTCGGCTCAAGCATGACCTGTCACCCTCTAGATCTAAGATACTGCCTGAGAACCACCGAAAGTGTTGTTCAAACAGAAGAAAGAAAGAAAAACTGAGGGAAAAGGGCCAAGCACATTTGAAACTGGCCATGTTGCCTTGAGGCTTTACTAACAGAAGGCTGTTTGTTCCAGGGACATGCATGATTTTAGGCTGCCCCCTTGTGGGCACTTGTAAGAGTCATACCTTCAAATCATTTCCTTTCCAGAAAATCTTCATTATCAGGCTCCTTAGTCATCACCTGCTTCGTCATAACGGGAGGCTACAATCTACGAACCAAGTCCATTGCTTGAATTTACTCGGCCCCATCACCCCATGATGACGGAGATACTATTATGATCCTCATCTTATAGGTACAGAAAGGGAGGCACAGAGGTTAACTTGTTCAAGGCCACACCATCAGAAAGTGGAGACGCCAGATTCCAACCTAAGAACCTGACTCCAGGACCCACACACACTCTTAATTACTGCTTTCCCATGCGGCTCTCTGGCAAAGGAGGAAACTAACAGCTCTACCTTAGCACCCATGAATGAAACCTTCATGGCTTTCTGAGACCCAGTATTGTACGCCGGGAACAAGTCCCATCCTTGTCCCAGGAATGTGCATGCAAATTTGGAGAGAAGTGCAAGTCCAACTCATTAGAGAAGTACCAAGTAGGCACTACTGTGAGCCAGGCACTGGCCAGCTGGGCACAGATGTGCTAATTATTTGCTTCCCCTTCAAGCTGATGGTTTGGAAATGTTTGGGCACTGGGTAGGGAAAGGGGATAGCCAGATGGCCCTGGGGGCAACAGGGCCAAGCCATTCTTTTTTAGCCCCACTGAGTGGGGTGGAGTGACCCAAACAGCCCAAGGTGGGTAACCTGGAGTCTATGCCGTCATATGGCAGCCACAAGCCATGTGTGTCTGTTTAAATTTAAGATAATCAAAATTAAATGCAATGAACAGTTCAGTTCCTCCATCACACTGGGCCCATTTCAAGCACTCACTAGCCACATGAGGCTGGTGGCTACCGTACTGAACAGTACTGGACCAGGAGCCTCCAGGCTCACTCTTGTGATTCTCACCCTTCACACATAACTGCTCTGGGACACAGATGAATAAGGAAACTCTCAGAGTCCAAACAGGGTTGAGTTTTGCTGGGTGAGTAAGGCCGGGGTAAGGCCTCCTTCCCCCACACAGCATCTGCCTCTCCTGATTAAAAGAGAACTATCAAGCAATCATTTCCAGAACATCCATTTGAAGAGAAGCCAAATAATTAACTTACATCTCCAACTTCCACCTTGTGATCCCTGATGACCCTCCAGGGACCCCTGCCAAGAGGCCCTGGGCTTATCCCGAAGGAAGAAAGGGTAGAGCACAAACCAGACACTCCCTATGTGTTAGAGGGCGTGGACCTGACCTGTTATTACCACTACAACAACACAGCCAGAGAAATCAAGGTAGACTATGATTAACAGACCCAGGGCAACTGACCTTAATACACAAATGCTAACAATACCAGGAGACCTCCTCTAAAGACACGGTAGAGTCAAGAGTTAATGCTGAATGCGATTCACAAGGCAGTCTTCTTTCTGTATGGCCCGAAATCCTAGCGTTGTACCCAGTCGTCCTTTGTCCCTTGTATTACATGTGCACATGTATTGTCTCTCTGTTATTAAACCAGAGATCCATTTTATCCTTGAACCCCATGAGAACAGATGGAGAAGAGATCAGTGCTTGCCAGGGGTCAGGGCAGAGGGGCAGAAGGGAAGTGGTGGCTACAAAAGGGCATCACGAAGGGGCCTTGCAGTGACGACTGTGCCGGCGTCTGCAACCCTCGCTGTGAGAGTGGACTACAGTGCTGCACGTTAGTACCGCCGGGGGAAACTGGGTAGAGGGTACACGGGGTCTCTCTGCAATGACCTCAAAGTAGAAAGTTTAATGTTTAAAACTCTGGCCCAAGTGTAAAGCCCTGGGAGGGACCCAAAGACAAAGGGGGAACAGGGGACATGTTCCCAGAGGTGTCCTACCTACCAGAAGCACAAGGGGAACCCATGTCAGAGCCACCCCTGGCCCAGTCTTGATGTAGTAATGCTTCCCAGGGCAACAGCGCTCAGGTAGTGTGCACCCCGGAAACGGAGGCCTTTTCCTGGGCAATTCACCCCTACAGGAAATGAGAATCAAACAGGATACTGAGCAGCCAAACAACTATTTTATGTGAACAGAACAGCATAAAATTTCATACTTCACTGAACTGCTCTGGCTTGGAGTAACTTCCCGTTATCCTTGGGCTGTGGCAACACATTTTTTAAAAACTAATTTAAAAATGAATTTTATTAGCCTGGGGTACTCTCCCACTAGAATATTAATGAGCTGATATTAGTCAATTATTCATGGTATGTAATAACCATTATCGAAATACAAGGTTTTTAGGGGAAGCCAGCTGTTTTCAACTTTTAAAAATTGATTGCATTAGATGAATTTTAAAGTAACGTCCCCAATCACAACTCACATCCATGCAACTGCAACGTCCAGACAAAAGAAAGGGAACCGGGAATGAAGAGCTCATCAAATAGGAAGTCCAATGCCTGCCAGCCCCCTCCTCTGGGGTGCCTGTCCTTCTATGGGCCGGCAGGCAGGGATGCATTCACACCTCCACGGTGACTCGTTTGTGCTGTGATGATCTGTCTAAGGGCATGGAGACCACTGCTTCTCAACTGTGGCCACACAATGCAATCACCTGGGGAGCTTTAACAACTACAGGTGCCTGTGCCTCCCTCCCAGAGACTGGCCTTGTCGTCTCAGGTGTGGCCAGGGTGCTGGTGCTCTGAAAGCTCCCGTGTGATGCTCATGTGCAGCAGCAGGACTGAGAACGCCCCTAGCCTGATGCTCCTCCCACTGGAACGTGGGTCAGAACAACCCAGAAGGCTTGTGAACCCAGACTGCTGGACGGCACCCCCAGAGTGTTTCATGGAGCGGGCCTGGGGCCGGCCAGAGAATGTTGTCCAGGGCCCACACCTTGAGAGCCGCTGTTCTAGACTATGCTGATTCTGCAGGGCAAGGCCCTGCCTGTGGCTCCTCTCTGGATATCCAGAGCTCTGCTAAGTGTGGACTCAAAGAGTGGGCCCCAAAACATGTCTGCAGAAGGAAACATCGGCCACCTGCCTGCACCCCCACACACACAGCGTTTGCCATGGTTGTTACTGCTCCACATGCTACTATCTGAGCCTGTTCGTCTGCTCCTTGCCCTCGAATCCTCAGCACCTTGCACAGGGTATTCAAATGTTTGCTGAATGAATGGCCATGAATATTACGTCCCATTGATGGAAACCTCCCCATTTGTAGAGCATTTAACCATGTATCAGAAGTGTCCTTAAAAATGAGGAGGACTTCCCTGGTGGCGCAGTGGTTAAGAACCCACCTGCCAATGCAGGGGACACGGGTTCGACTCCTGGTCCAGGAAGATCCCACATGCGGCAGAGTAACTAAGCCCGTGAGCCACAACTACAGAGCCCACGAGCCACAACTACTGAGCCTGTGCTCTAGAGCCTGTGAGCCACAACTACTGAGCCCACGAGCCACAACTACTGAGCCCGCGTGCCTAGAGCCCATGCTCTGCAACAAGAGAAGCCACCGCAATGAGAAGCCCGCACAGTGCAACGAAGAGTAGCCCCTGCTCGCCGCAACTAGAGAAAGCCTGCACGCAGGATTGAAGACCCAATGCAGCCAAAAAATAAATAAATAATAAATAAGTTTATTTTTAAAAAAACAAGGAATATTTTAAAACATCTTTGCAGACATTATCTTGCTGAATCTGTGCAGGAAATTCAAAGGTAAAGAAAGGAAGGCAGCTCCCCACACGCCCCACCCCCACTGAAGCTGAAGTGAATCTTTCCTTTAAATTCCATCACTGCTCTGGGGTCCTTCCCTCTCTAGTTCATGGTCCTCAAGCACAGGAAGCTCCACCCTTATAGGCCCTCTCTCATGGCCCCCCTTTCCAGTCCAATTGGGATATTAGCCTCTCGACAGCAGGGCCCATGAATGTCCCATTTCTTCTTGTAGCCCTCAAAGAGCCTAGCACATGGAAAAGAAGAAGTAAAACTGTCACTGTTTGCAGATGACGCGATACTATACATAGAGAATCCTAAAGATGCCACCAGAAAACTACTAGAGCTAATCAATGAATTTGGTAAAGTTGCAGGATACAAAATTAATGCACAGAAATCTCTTGCATTCCTATACACTAACGATGAAAAATCTGAAAGCGAAATTATGGAAACACTCCCATTTACCATTGCAACAAAAAGAAGAAAATACCTAGGAATAAACCTACCTAGGGAGACAAAAGACCTGTATGCAGAAAACTATAAGACACTGATGAAAGAAATTAAAGATGACACAAACAGATGGAGAGATATACCATGTTCCTGGACTGGAAGAATCAACACTGTGAAAATGACTATACTACCCAAAGCAATCTACAGATTCAATGCAATCCCTATCAAATTACCAATGGCATTTTTTAAAATTAATTAATTTATTTATGGCTGTGTTGGGTCTTCGTTTCTGTGCGAGGGCTTTCTCTAGTTGCAGCAAGCGGGGGCCACTCTTCATCGTGGTGCGCGGGCCTCTCACTATCGCGGCCTCTCTTGTTGTGGAGCACAGGCTCCAGACATGCAGGCTCAGTAATTGTGGCTCACGGGCCTAGTTGCTCCGCGGCATGTGGGATCCTCCCAGACCAGGGCCTGAACCCGTGTCCCCTGCATTGGCAGGCAGACTCTCAACCACTGCGCCACCAGGGAAGCCCACCAATGGCATTTTTTACAGAACTAGAACAAATCATCTTAAAATTTGTATGGAGACACAAAAGACCCCGAATAGTCAAAGCAGTCTTGAGGGAAAGAAACGGAGCTGGAGGAATCAGATTCCCTGACTTCAGACTATACTACAAAGCTACAGTAAGCAAGACAATATGGTACTGGCACAAAAACAGGAACACAGATCAATGGAACAAGATAGAAAGCCCAGAGATAAATCCACGCACCTATGGTCAACTAACCTATGACAAAGGAGGCAAAGATATACAATGGAGAAAAGACAGTCTCTTCAATAGTGGTGCTGGGAAAACTGGACAGCTACATGTAAAAGAATGAAATTAGAACACTCCCTAACACCATACACGAAACTAAACTCAAAATGGATTAGAGACCTAAATGTAAGACCGGACACTATAAAAGTCTTAGAGGAAAACGTAGGAAGAACGCTCTTTGACATAAATCACAGCAAGATGTTTTTTGATCCACCTCCTAGAATAATGGAAATAAAAACAAAAATAAACAAATGGGACCTAATGAAACTTCAAAGCTTTTGCACAGCCAAGGAAACCATAAACAAGACGAAAAGACAACCCTCAGAATGGGATAAAATATTTGCAAACGAATCAATGGACAAAGGATTAATGTCCAAAATATATAAACAGCTCATGCAGCTCAATGTTAAGGAAACAAACAACCCAATCCCAAAATGGGCAGAAGATCTAAACAGACATTTCTCCAGAGAAGACATACAGATGGCCCAGAAGCACATGAAAAGCTACTCAACATCACTAATTATTAGAGAAATGCAAATCAAAACTACAATGAGGTATCACCTCACACCAGTTAGAATGGGCATCATCAGAAAATCTACAAACAACAAATGCTGGAGAGGGTGTGGAGAAAAGGGAACCCTCTTGCACTGTTGGTGGGAATGTACATTGATAGAGCCACTATGGAGAACAGTATGGAGGTTCCTTAAAAAAGTAAAAATAGAATTACCGTATGATCCAGCAATCCCACTACTGAGCATATACCCAGAGAAAACCATAATTCAAAAAGACACATGCACCCCAATGTTCATTGCAGCACTATTTACAATAGCCAGGTCATGGAAGCAACCTAAATGCCCATGGACAGACGAATGGACAAAGAAGATGTGGTACATATATACAATGGAATATTACTCAGCCATAAAAAGGAACGAAATTGAGTCATTTGTTGAGACGTGGATGGATGTAGAGACTGTCATACAGAGTGAAGTAAGTCAGAAAGAAGAAAACAAATATCGTATATTAACGCATGTATGTGGAACCTAGAAAAATGGTACAGATGAACCGGTTTGCAGGGCAGAAGTTGAGACACAGATGTAGAGAACAAACGTATGGACACTAAGGGGGGAAAACTGCGGTGGGGTGGGGATGGTGGTGTGCTGAATTGGGCGATTGGGATTGACATGTATACACTGATGTGTATAAAATTGATGACTAATAAGAACCTGCAGTATAAACAAACAAACAAACAAAAAACAACTAATACTAAACTTTCTTTGGGTTATTTGTATGGAAATACGTTAATATAAATGTTTCAGACACTACATGAAATTTCTAAAAATCTTATATGTTCTGGTATAATGTTATAAGTCATAATTCTAGTTATTACATTAAAATGTATATCTCAGAAATAACTAAATTTCCTTGTCAACTGCATTATTATGAACTTTCATCAAAACTTTAACTGTGGTCAGTTTTAAGTCTTTTGTCACTTACAGACAGTTCTGGGTGTACTCTGACGCTTTTGCAAAAATGTTAGTATGAAAGGGTTTCATCTTCAAGGAATTCATGGAAAAGACTGACAAGTACAGGTTTCTGGTAACTGCCTATACTGCTGAACTGAATGAATAAGCATTTTCAGAACTCTAATGGAAAACTGATGAATTCATAAAAGTGCTAACAGAAGATCAAGATAAAAAAAATTAATTACATGGGACTGAGTGAACTGATGAGGATGATTATAATTTTTGTGACTTTCTGTTTGAATAAAAAAAAATCCCACAAGGACTCAGAGGCAAAAAATATACAAATCAATTTTCACTGCAGAGTAAAGGAGCTGTTACAGTGGAGGATTACTGGACTGAATGTCAGTATTATGACATCATGTTTCGTGTTTGGTAATTGCAATCATTGTTGCTTTTGTTGTGGTCATCCATTTACAATGCTTGGTGTCAGTTTATCTCTTGTAAAAATAAACTACAGTGTGTGTGTGTGAAAAAGAAAAAGAGCCTAGCACAGTATTCTGTACACATTAAGTACTCAATAAACGTGGAGGTCACGAGCACCTACTGTGTGCCAGGCCTGAGTGTTAAGACACATATTTGCTTATTTCCCACAATCCTATGGCAGCATCAGGTCAAGGACAATCACTCCCACAGCCTCTGTATCACCTGACCCACTATTTAAACTTCAGAAGCCTCGGTTTCCTACACTTCCAAGGGACACAGGACTCTAGCTTGGGGGAATCACCCTCTCGGAACACATCACCACGCTGTGAGAATGCCAAGTCCCACAGCGGGTCCTGGGGAACGGCTCCCATCAATCAGGTGCAGCAGAGTTCCAAGCCAACATCAGCATCAAGGGCCAGCCTCGGAGTGCACACTGTGGCCCTCCAGCTGCCCTCTCAGGAGAGATCTCAGGCGAGGACCACCCAGCCAAGCCCAGGCAGCACACAGATCCCTGAGAGAGAAGGCGGCATTCGAGACCGCTGAGTGTTGGTGTGGTTAGTTACACAGCGATGGAGCCGGAAAACCAGTCCACTGATGAACCACAAGCCAACAAGCGGCACTTTCTGATCTCTCAGCATGTGGGACCCAGATGACGCCCCAGACTAGTTGGCTCAGTCTCTCCTGCTCGCGACCCTGGCCCTCAGCCAGCCACCCGAGCCTCAGCCAGAAGTGTCCCAGTGACGGCCTGTGTGCTTCCCTCGGTCACCACACCCCAGAGTGGCTTGCGCCACTGCCCCAACAGCAGCGGGCGACAAGGAGCGACCCCAGCACCTGGACGGTAACCAGGCCAGACCTGCAGAGGCTGCCCATCAAGGCCAGGAAACATGATCCAGAGGACAAAGGGGCGAGCCCCGAGGCGCTCGCTCTGACTGAGACGGGAAGGCGACAACAGAGGAACTGTCTGCCCTTCTCTCTGCCAGTGACATACTCCGAGCCACAGGGAGCCACGCGCCCTCTCTGGACACGGCCCGTGGGTCCGAGCACCCAACTGTGTTTGGCTGCACAGCCACGATCAGCTTGGCGATGTGGCACCTTTCATTTCCCCCCGTTTCTCCCACGGCTCACCCCCTTCCCTCGCCCCAGCTCGGTGGAGGCGTTCCCCTCAGGAAAGCATCGGTACATGTAGAAATGGAGGGAAACTGAACACGAACGTTCACGGCAGCATTATTCACAGTAATGACCGCAGTGTTCTGGTATTAAACAGTGGCGACAGTTACACCACATGTACTAAGACCCAACCCACTGAAGTTCACACTTCAAAATGGTGAATGTTATGCTATGTTATGTGAATTATACTGCAATAAGAAATTTTCAAAGAGAAAAAGACAAAACCACCTCAGCGTTCAGCAACAGGGTTTAAAATCCATAGCCTAGTTGATCTCATCTGTGGCCTTCTTCCAAGTCTCCCAGGTTACTGGTTTTACTTTTTCCTCTCAAATATTCAGATGATATATCCGGTTCCAAGAAAGCAGCTTTTTTCAAATAAATTTATTTATTTTTTTGGCTGCGTTGGGTCTTCGTTGCTGCACGCGGGCTTTCTCTAGTTGCGGCGAGCGGGGCCTACTCTTCGTCGTGGTGCGCGGGCTTCTCATTGCGGTGGCTTCTCTCGTTGTGGAGCACGGGCTCCAGGCACACGGGCTTCAGTAGTTGTGGCAAGTGGGCTCAGTAGTTGTGGCTCGCGGGCTCTAGAGCTCAGGCTCAGCAGCTGTGGCACACGGGCTTAGCTGCTCTGCGGCATGTGGGATCTTCCGGGACCAGGGCTCGAACCCGGGTTCCCTGCATTGGTGGGCAGATTCTTTTAACCACTGCACTACCAGGAAGCCCCAGCAGTTTTAATGTAACATAAATACAAGTGGTTCATTTGACTATGTAAAAATCATCTATATCCCCATAAAGTGTCTTTGCCACACCATCTCAAGAGCTTTGTTATATTGTGTAAAACTGGGAAGCAAAAATGAATGTTGACAAGTCTGCTGTTTGTGAAAAAGGGGGGGGAGGGGATAAAAAAATTTGTCAATAAATAATGTGTTGTGATAAACTGTTATAGTGATTACATGAAATAATGTATGTGAAGAACTTTCCATTGTAATAAATGCTCATTAAATATTCACGGCCATTATTTTTAGGAGGGGGGTTATACTTCGAGATTAAAGAAACGGAGACTCAGAAACGTCAAGTGACCCAGCCACTGTCATATTCAGTGGGCAGATTCTCCTTATCTCTCTGACCCTTAATCCACTGTGATTTCTCCTAGACTCTGCTCTTCTCCTGGGGGAGGGGAGGCAGGATCAGATTGAGATCAACGAAGGGCAGGAAGGTAGAAACTCCAGGCAGGGGTAATGGTATATGCAAAAATATGTTAGAAAAATAAGAGGTAAAGCCTGAAATCTCATTGAAGTGCAATCCTACAAATGGCAACTGAAAATCAGTTGACAGAACCTAGAACCTTTTTCATCTTTGCATAAGGGTATATTGTTTTTGTTCAGAAAGTGTCACATATTCCTGCCTCATATTTTCCAATTAAAATTTCAAAACCAGTTACAATCCCATAGGGTCACTAAACTTTCCATTTAAATTTCTTTCACTGTGGAGCTAAATCTCCATTCCTAGTAGGTCCTGTTGGCATCCATCCGTACTTCAGGATGACTGCTGTAATGCAGTGAACTGTGATGAAAAGTCACAGCACTAACAGGTCAAGAACATTCTTATCTGGAAACGTGATTTTTCTCCAAAATGAAGTTCAAAACCATTAAAGGCACTCTCTGAGAATATTAATAAATCAATCCTCAATACTGTTAAAACCAGGGCTTAATCATACCAGTGTACGATGCTCAAAAAAACCCTAAAAAGTAAGTTTAATGCATGATTGGCACTTTCAAAATCCCAAATCATGGAATTTCGGGTGGAAGAGCTCTCAGGGGTCCAATTCAACCCTCTCTACTTGCTTCAAGACAGAGAGATGGGTTTGCTTTTTCTCCTCCACCGGAAAGAGAATCATCTTTATCCTCTCAGCTTCCTCCATTCTGCCACCCAACATGGTGGATCAGTTCTTGGGCTTTTGTTATACAGATGAAGAATGTAGGCAGAAAGGGTTTCAGGACTTCAAGAAGTGAATCAGCTTTGATACGTCGACATTGGAAAGGGGAGCAAAAGCTGCATGAGGGGGCAAATGAGAGAAGGAACTGAGAGATGGGGGACAAGGGAGTCTGGAGCCATGTTAGGCTGCGTCTGGGGAGAATTCTGCCTGGGAGGTGAGCACAGGAAGGGTTTCGGAGACTCTCAGAAGGGTGTGTGTGTGTGTGTGTGTGTGTGTGTGTGTGTGTGTGTGTGTGTGTG